>NW_024609857.1:6957617-7072617 GCF_016920785.2 Ixodes scapularis | reverse complement strand
GATCGCGGCAACCTTTCCAGCTTCGGCAACCAGACAGCCGGTTGCTGCCGTCGCTCATAGATGGCGGCAACATATCTTCGGAGGAGGAAGAACAGGAAAGGAACGAGCGGCGATGTGCGCAGCAGCGCGAATGGGTCCGCAACCGCCACGAGGCCGCTATCGCCTAAAGTTCCACTGCGTCGAGCGCTTCAGATTCCCTTGCGAAAGAAGAACAGATCGCTCGCCTGGCAAGCCACCGCCGAGAACAGAAGCCACAGCTCCGCTGCTCTTTCTCCCTTCTTCACCAGGGTGGAAAGGCTGAAAGTTTTTGCGTTTTAGAGCGCAGCTCTTAGGGGCCCGTTCCCGGCTTGAGCGGCGTCGCCGTCGGCGTAACCAAGGTCATCCCAAGGTCACTTGACCCCCAAGGTCATCCCAAGGTCACGTGACCCCAAGGTCACCACAAGGTCGCGTGACCCCTCCCCAAGGGTCATCGGGGGTCACGTGACTCCCCAAGGTCACCCCAAGGTCACGTGACCCCCAGGGTCACGTGACCCCCAAAGTCACGTGGCTCCCCAAGTCACGTGACCCCCGAGGTCACGTGACCCCCGATGACGTCATCAGTGACGTAACTGTTAACGTCACCGGCATCCGCATCGTCATCGTCATCATCGCCGATGACGTCATCAGTGACGTCACTGATAACGTCACCGGCATCCGCATCGTCATCGTCATCATCGCCGATGACGTCATCAGGGACGTCACTGATAACGTCACCGGCATCCGCATCGTCATCGTCATCATCACTGATGACGTCACCGGCATCCGCATCGTCATCGTCATCATCGCTGATGACGTCATCAGTGACGTCACTGATGACGTCACCGGCATCCGTATCGTCATCGTCATCATCACTGATGACGTCACCGGCATCCGTATCGTCATCGTCATCATCGCTGATGACGTCATCAGTGACTTCACTGATAACGTCACCGGCATCCGCATCGTCATCGTCATCATCACTGATGACGTCACCGGCATCCGCATCGTCATCGTCATCATCACTGATGACGTCACCGGCATCCGCATCGTCATTGTCATCATCACTGATGACGTCATCGGTATCCGCATCGTCATCGTTACTGATGACGTCATCGGCATCGTCATTGTCACGTGGTCACGTGACCCCCACCCAAGGTCACTTGACCCCCCCCCCCCCAGTACCCTTCCCTCCTCCTCCTCAAGAGCTGCGCTCTAATTCGGCGTTACAGGGAGTTGTAAACGGCTTTCACTTTTTTTAAGTCCTCCAGAACTCAAGGTAAAAAGTTCCAGAACTCTAACGTGAAATTTAAAAGAGATGCATCTGATTCTTTTTTCTTATTTAGGTAAACCATTCTACGCTATATATTGCCGTGTTTTTCCATTAGACATGTTGCATTATTTTGTCTCCGTCTTAATTACAGCGCTACAGAATGCAAACATTTGGCTACTTTTTCGTGACGTTTTTAAGCTTTACTAATCAATATAACGCATATATTCTCAAAAGCATATATCATACAGATATAAATTGTTGCTCTAGTTTACGAAAGAAACTATTGACGGCGCTTCAAACATGTGCATGGAAAAAACTTAAAATTCAACAGGCAAAAAAAGTATGTGTGTGTGTGTGTGTGTGTGTGTGTGTGTGTGTGTGTGCGTGTGTGTGTGTGTGTGCGTGCGTGTGCGTGCGTGTGTGCGTATGTATGTACAGGGTGCGGCCGTAAAAACTTTCACATTTGGCACGCCTAACAAAAATCGAATTTCAAACGTACATACCTGAAATTGTGCACACGAACGTCGTTTATTCCAAAGTTTTTTTCCTATTTTTTTCAGACGTCAACTCGGGAGGAACAAATTATTAGAAAGATAACAACAATGGCAGACGTGCATTTCCTAAGGCCTCTACCCGCCCGTTCGCCGTCTGCAATCTGGTTCGCGACGCCGCTCCCAGGTGGCGCACTGTACGCAAAAACGCGGGAGACGCCGCACGAAAGGCTGGCGTTGGGCAAGATAATCGCGATGAAAAGTGATTTTAATGAATTACATGAACAATTGTTGAAACTACCTGTTTCAAATCAAGTTTTGCCAGATCGTCATATAAGCAAGATGAAGCCATGATGTGACAAGATCATTTATTAACAGCCTGAAATAGCAAGTGGTGCTGCTACCGTTGCAGACAAGTTCGCTTTGAGTTATCATTTCATTCTGATTTTTACAGAGCCACTGTGAATCATAAAGTAATACTTTTTTTCCATACAGCTTGAGCATAATTAACACAGATGTCGTAAGATATATTTGTAAAAAAAAAAATCATATTACTTGGAGCAATATTTACGGTGCTAGAGCAATTTCGGCGGGCCGGTGATAAAATGGCTGGTATTTGAGAGAGATAGTCGTCTCAGTGCCGGTTCCCCATTGGTACCTCTATCGGCAGCCTCTGCTTTGCTCTCTGCGTGCCGCAAGCAGCACGAGAGACAAAAGTAAGAGGGAAACTAATAGTTCAAATTCCGTCAGGAAGTAGAAGTTGTGCGTTCATTCAATTGTTTATTCTTGAAACATAGATCTTCTGATACGCCTCTTCTGTCATGACGATTTGAAATGATGTTGATGCTGCAGCGGCCCTTTACACGACTAGGGTTCGGCCGATTCGATGTGCCCGCCGTTCACAGACACGCAAAGCCGAAGTCGAGCTTCGTACGCCAGGAAAGCCATTTCGCGCATCTCATCGTCGATCTTGAGGAACACACCCTCAATTTTTTCTTTCAGCTCTTCCATGCTGGGGATCCTCTTCCTGTAGACAAGTCCTTTTATAAATACTCGTACGAAAATGTCGCACCTATTTAACTCGGGGGACCGTGGAGACCAGTTCATATAATCTGACCCCCGATCCATCCACCGCCGAGGGAACGTGTTATTAGAGAGTTTTAGTAGATCGTTCCTATAACGATACCCTATAACGATACGATAACCATACGATACCGATACACAGAACAGGAATGAGCGTTTAGTAGACCGTTTTGAAGACGATACATCCGATACGGTCACTTAAGGCGCTGGGGCACTCCCTAGTGGAAACGATTTGCAATTTCCAAAACGAAAAATAACGAAATAAAAGAAAGATGTTTCACTGAAGGAAAAATAACAGTTCTTACATTTAATAGAATTAAAAAAAAACATCAATTAAGTTTTATAAGTTGCAGAAATTAGAGAAATGCAGCAGCAAGCTACATCTAGCCAACTAAAGACAAGCCAATTTAGCCAGCCCCCCCCCCCCCCCCCCCCCCCCCCCCCCCCCCGTGGCTTGTCACGGGAAGCCATAGAAAGCACGGGTGGCACGGGCGTGAGCGAGTCGAGCGAGTGACCAACCTGAGCCATGGCGACATGTGTTTTCGAGGATCCCTTGGCCTTAGCTGTTTTGAGGTGGGACGAAATTGAAGAACTCTCCTTTCTGGATATGGAGTACCCCGTTCCGCGGAGGTTTAGGTCCGGGCGAGGCTACTTGGATGTGCTCAACATAGATAGTGAAGCTTTCCGCCATCAGTTTCGTTTTGAGCAGATGGACGTAATGGAGCTGTGTAGCGCGCTGCGAGTCCCTCATACAATTAGGACGGCCCAGAACGTCGCCATCCCCGGGCAGGAAGCTCTGTGTATTCTTCTGCGGAGACTCTCCTACCCCAACCGCCTCTGCGACCTGGAAGGCATGTTTGGCCGCCACTCTTCGACACTTTCGAGTGCGACGACCGTGGTGCTAAACCATTTGACGTCCACGTTCGGGCAGCTGACCGCGGATCTGTCAGCTCACACGTGGTTGAACCGTGCAAGCTTGGACGAGTTCTCCGAGGTAAGCATATTGTAAAGTTAAATTAAAAACACAAAAAAAGAAAAAAAAATGCAAGTGCGTTGTTGATTTTGCTTTTGCAGGCGGTCCGCGCGAAGGGGGCACCTCTTCAGAATTGCTGGGGTTTCGTTGATGGAACGGCCCGCCCCATCTGCCGGCCCACGGAGGACCAGCGGCTTTATTTCTCTGGCCACAAGAGTGTGCACGTCATCAAGTATCAGGGCATCATGTGTGCCAACGGCATCATCGTGGAGATGAATGGCCCTTACCCGGGACACCGACACGACGCCGGTAAGTCAATAGCAAAAACTCGGAAATCGTAACCTACAGGTTCTTGGAAGAAGCGCTCATAAATAGAGGAACAGCCTCTATCACAGCCAAAATAAGTTGAAACGCCACAGGCAAGACCCGTGCTGCTATCAAGGCAGCCTGTGGAATTGTTCTGCAAACTGTGATGGACGCCGTGGCCAACACAGAGTTCCTTCTACACTGGCGGCTCACCTCTATATTTCTGTGTCGTCTGCTATTGAGCAAATGGTTGCGACATTTCTTCCTTTCGCCAAACCTCAAAACCCGCGCACGATGCAGAATAAATCTTTGTTGCAGACCTTGTCGAAAGACTGTGCTTATGATAACACAATAATTGGTAAACGATTTAGTGCCCGAAACACATAGATCGCACCTACAGGAATGTGGTTCGACCTCAGGGTACACCACGTAAAGGGCGTTTTCGTGTTTCAAGGGACAGGGACCGCCAGCTTGCCAGAGCTGCATCGGTGAATAGACCTTTTTCAAAGCACGATGCCGCTGTCCACAGCACCGGGGAGGCGACAGCAAAGTAAGGCGAGCAACTGTGCTATACCTCTTGCTCTCTTCAGTGTCAGGGGGGGCAGGCAATGAGGGATTTTTGCAAAAAGCCTATTCTTTCCAATTGGAGTGGGAGCTTCAAGATGACCCGACCATCGAGGCATCCATTTGAACAGAACTGCTGTTTCATAGGCAGAGAACACAGAAGTTCAGGGTGGCACAACGAGCGCAGAAAGGGGTATGTCTTGGCCTCATCGTGCATCACAGTTTGCAGAACAGTGCGGCAGGCGGCTTGGAAAGTACTGCCTGCCTCACATCCTTGCTTTTCAGCTCATCTTGGCCGCGATAGTACAGAAGAAATACTATTTCATGCTTAAATGCTGAAAGTCAAGCTGGTGTTCTTCGGACAGGGAGTTAAACTCTTAAACTGGGGTGGAAAAATAATGTGACAGTACGAAGGGAGGCAAACACTTGTCCCATTGCTTTTTTGTTAAAGGGCGTTGTTGTATAAGCTTGGGACTGTGGAATGAAAGAAGACAAAGCTGAGAATGGATCAGGAATGGCAGTCCTTTACTCCTATCCCAACATGTCAGTTATGACTACTGCAGTAGACCTATTGCCACTGAATGCAGCACTTACCCTTGCGTGGTTACTTGTTTCATTAGGCTGCTTGCCAGAGTTGCGGATAGTTTTCCAGCGTGTTCGATCGTGCAGACGAGAGCCTGCATGCGAGCTGCCAGCTTGGCAGCTCACAAGATCATCGGGCATTCCAGTAAACCAATGTTTCGGTAACCATTAGCCCAGTTATTGAACACATGATGGCAGCAGTCACAGTCGCTGACGCAGTGCAAGACACTGGCCGAACAAGGGCAGCAAGCTAAAACGATGTCAAACTGGTAACCTGAGACTGTGCCTAACTGCCGTGGTGGGAATGATTTGTCCGCAGAAGTAAAAGTTGAGGGCTTTATGTGCCAAAGTAACGACGGGCGACTGGCACGCACCAGTGGAGGATTAATTTATACCTCCTGGGTATCTCGATGTGCAACAAAAAGCTCGGTTACGACGGCACCTTCTCTGTAATAAGCCTCCATCAGAGTGCTAGCCGCCTCGGTGGCTCCGAGGCGAGAGCGCTGTCCTACGGATCCCCATGTCGCGGGTTCAAATCCCGGCCGAGGTGCCCGCAATCTGACGGAGGCTTATTGCAGAGGAGGCGCCGTGTAACCGAGCTTTCGGTTGCACGTCAGAAGATCCCCAGGTGGTCCAAATAAATCCTTAGTCCTCCGCTGGGGCGTGCCAGATACCCGTCGTTGGTTTGGCACGTAAAACCCCCAAATTTGACTGTTCCATCAGAGTGCTGGCACCTCGGCGGGGATTCGAACCCGCCACCTGGGGATCCGTAGGCCGACGCTTTGCCTCGACCGAGGCGGCTGATGCGTCTACAGCTCTGATGTAAATCCCTTCGCGTTTGAAATGCCAACAAATTTGGATGTTTTCAAACTGGAACATTAAACAAGGTGGCTGTGGCAGTGGCAACAGTACCCTCTGACCTCTAAATTGGCAAAGCCAAACAAGGTCAAACAAATCAATGTTTTGCTCTATGCAGTGAGGAAAAGGCGTGCCGATCTTTGTGGCTTATCGACGTGCAGGTGGTGATTGTCACTATATGCTACTCAGTGTTTTATCGTTGTGTCTCGTCTGACTCCTTTTTCAGGTATCCTGCGGCTGAGCGGCCTTTATGAAAGGCTTGAGGACCTCGTGCAGGGCAGCGTATACACGATCTACGGTGACCCTGAATATCCTTTGCGGCCTTTGTTGCAGAAACCATTCATGGGTGCTAGCTTGACTGCCGCAGAGCAGAACTTTAACAAAAAAATGAGCAGCGTGAGGCAAGCAGTAGAATGGGGCTTTGGGAAAGTGTCAACACTCTTCGCTTTTGTAGATTTAAAAAAAAATATCAGAAGCACAGGCTGCAGCGCGTGAGCGATATGTATCAGGCTGCAACACTGTTAACAAACTGCCACACGTGCCTGTATGGCAGCCAAACCTCCACGTACTTTCAGCTGTCTCCGCCGACGCTGGATGAATATCTTTCACCTCGTTATTGACTTCGTATAATTTGAATTCTTTTTGTGCAATCTTTTTTTTTGTCCGAGTGCCTATAGTCTGTTGCATGTTGCAACTCGAGAGGGTAGGGCGAGGGAAAGGGAGGCCAGGGAGGAGGAAGTAGACGGAACCCTGGAGAGGAGTGGGGGAAACCTCCTCCTCTAGCGTTTCATCTGCTTCCTCCTCCTTTGTCTTTCTTTTTCTCGCCCTACCTTCTTAGTTGCAACAGACCATAGCATCTTTTATGACTATTTATTCCACGGGATGACTTTTGTGCAATTGTCTGGTTGCTTACCTGCTGCATTTCTTTTATCTGCCTCTTGTGTTCTTTTCAAAGCAGCAACCGTGTTCCCATATTGTTTTAGTTTTGTGAACGATACAGGTTTATATGTTAAGTATATGCTATTTCTGTTATTCGTCAAGCGCCTTCAGCTTGACAAATTTTATCAGCGTGGTGATTTTGAAGTGTCTCATGTTATTGCTTTGCGAGTCATTGCCAACATAGCATTTGCTGTCTGTTCAATATTACACTCAAAATATTTCTTTGTATAGTAAATCGAACGGGCCTACCCCTGCCGTTTTTTTTTTTCAACTACATTGTTTAATGAAATGAAAGATTTATTGCATTATGTATTATGATGCCATACCACTTGCTCACACTTAACTTTACTTGTTAATTTGACCATTCACTACTTTAAGTTAATGTTCTTGCAGTTGGAGACGAAGCCTCCTCTCCTCTGCTCCAGCCTCCTGTAGCACATAAAATTTTTCTCTTTCAAACGCTAAGCGATTTTCGCTTAAGGTCACCTGGCGCTCTTCAATGGCCAGGCGCCTCTCCATCTGGCGCTCCTCCATGGCGAGACGCCTTTCCTCAAGAGCGATCTCTAGTTTTTTTATGCTGCGGTCCTCTTCTGCTCTCTTCTCCAGCGATGCAAGGTGCTCCCTGTACCGCTTCTGCCTGGTTGCTGGAAAAATACAACAAAGGAAACAATGCACACAGCATCAAATAAACAACTTTTTTAAAATTTTTCTTAGTGTGTAGGTTGACAATTGATTGACTGTTTATTTTATTGGACCTGGCCATTCAATGAAGGTACTGCACAAAAAATACTGGGTAATTCATGTGTGTTCAAACAGTGACTGAGATATGTCTGTCTAGTAAGCAAAAAATAACAAATGTAAATGACAGCCCAAAACTTCTAGAGCAGATTTGGAGAATTTCTACAAATGGGGTTATGTGTATCCTCTTTCAAAAGTTTAACGTATGCTTGAAGCATCTACTGAAAGATGGCAGTGCTTACCCAGTCCGCCCCAAGTCTATAGGTCGTGCGACAGAAGTAACCGGCACACGAGCCTGGACTGGTGGCAAGGGGGGTTGGACTAGCGGCACAGGGGTCGGAACCGGCGGTACAGGGGCTGGGGCCAGCTCCACAACTTGGTCTGTGTTGCCTGGTTGCCAGGCGTCGGCGTCCTCCACGCCGTTCATTATGTCAGCAGAGATAGACTGGCAGTTCTCAGAACCTGTAAATAGAGTATTGCATAAATATTTGTGGTGTATCATGACACACGCTGTGGAGCTGGGCATTGAAAATGTATGAAAAATACAACGCAGGTATGATGGAGTCAGATCTTCAAAAGACCATTCCAAAATATTTAGTGCCTCTTATCGTTTCCTCGACACATCACGACACTCCGATGTGCGGCGCGTGAAGGAAAATGTTCCATGAATAGAAGAAGCGGTTCATGCCGGCTTAGCATTCTGCATTTTCTGAATGCCTGAAACATTAATGTATGTTTAGAACATACCTAATCAGAACTCGGCAGTTTACTCAAAGCTGTGCTCTGGGAACTACAGATGTACTTAAGTAAATTACACTTTTACTTGAGAGCAGCAGACCATGTAAGTCGTCCTCAGTAGGCTATTCGATGGGAACTCGCGAGTAGCATATCAGTCGTAGACAAACGCGATTGATGGAGCGGTCATGACGACCTGACTTTCCTAACCAGGTGGGGTTCATGACGCACGTGTCATACTTACTAGACTGCACTGCCACTGCATTATGATTGACCGGTCTGTACTCGGCTGCAGCCGCAACAACTCGCGCTGTAGTGGCAGCATCGCGAGCAGCCCGATTTGTCGCCGGCCTGGTTGTGGTGGCTGTGGCACGTTCCCGCGGTTCCAGCGCAGCGGTGGAGGTGGTGGTGGCACCTTCCTCGGTGGCTGTCGCCTTCCTGAGCACTGGCTTAACCTTGTAACAAAATTCACAGGCCAGGTCAGCAACATCCTGCAGCAGCTGCTCTTTTTCGGTGTACTGCTCTTCCGTTCCGGATCTAAGGGTTTCAGGGGGAGAGCGGTATCAACAAGTGCGCCTGTCTTCCTCAAGCGTAGATCTGTTATTTCAGTCAACGAACATGAGTACTGTACATCTCCGTGTCGCGAAAGCTGCAACGCGAACTCGGTAGTTTGAAAACGCGCTTTCCTACGCGAAATGTCTAGCGGCACAGGCATGTGCGTTTCCAAACAACAGGCTTGCGCTAGCTCGCAGTTGCGCCAGCTATTGGACGGGGTATATGGCAGTATGCTAAAACTAGAGTGCCTCAATGTCCTTCTGTTTAGGGTGATGCCATCGTTGGTAGTACCCGATGCCGACAGCACGCGCTCACAGGGAAAATATAAAGAAATCGCAGGAAACAAAATGTCGCCGTAGCACTGTCAGCACCACGAGCGCGTGCAGGGACATGCACTTTCACGCGCTTCAGAACAAAAAAATAAAAATAAGCGTTCGAAACAAAATGACCATATGTCATCACGCCAAGCAAAGCGCAAAGGCACCCCAGCTAAAACGCTTCTGAACTATCAAACGGGACTCAAAAACGACTTACTTTTTTGTGCGGTCGTCTCGCTTAAACAGACCGAGCAGCAGGTCGCAGCGGTCTCTCACTCCGCGAACACTGAAGTTCCTCCCCAGTGCTTCATTTAGGTTCGCGGCCACTGTATCCCACCGTGAAGAATTCACAAACGGATTTACCGCAAGCACTTCCCTTAAAAGGAGGATATCCTCGATGATCGTGAATCGTTTTCGACCCGCTTGGGCAGAAAGAGGCTCGAGTGGAGCGGCCATGATCGTTCAGCTTTTGACGGATCTCGTCAACTCTCGCGATGCACGAGAGTGCGCGCGATATTTCCCGATATTCCCGATACCTGCGCCCGAAACACCCGATACTCTAGCGCATGCGCGATGGCTCCGGCGCAGTATCGGGTATCGTTATCGGAGTGAGAAACGATCTACTAAAACTCTCTATTGAGCCATGCCCCCACACAACTTGCGTAATGGGGAACCACCCCATCACACGTCCATCAAGGTGAAAGTTTGCTTCGTCATTACAAAAAAAAAAAAAAAAAAGAAATTGCAGGTGCCCCGGGTTGCTCTTGATTCGCGACAACTCCGCTTTGCAAAATTCTAAACGTCGGACATTGTCGCCGTCGTGCAGGGCTTGGACAACTTGCACCCTGTATGGGCGCAAATTATTTTTCCGCAGAATCCGTCGTACGTTTTTTTCCGAAATTCCAAACCAACCTCTGCTCGTCTTGTTGACAATTGCGGGCCGCTCTCGAAGACAGCAAGCAACGCCTCAATGAGCTCCTCATTTTTCAGCCGGCTTTCACGTTCACTGAGTGGATTTTTTTTTTTTAAGTCTTCTCCCGCTCGCAAAACGATCCGCCCAAGTCAAAATTGTCGGGAGTGAAGGCGAGTGTTTATGAAATGCAGTGCGGAATTTTCGTTGTACTGTGGACACCGAGTTCCGCTCTACGTACCACTTGGCAGCCTGGGCACACTCATTTGCCGAGTATTGCAGCATCGCAGGGAGGTGCGGAAAATATTTTGATAATAAATGCAGCAGATAGTGCAACAAAAACAATAAATAGGAGCAATCAAGATGCCTCAGCAGCGGCACCGTTGATTCCAAAGTTGAGCTTTGGAAGCAGACGACAAAGGACGAGCAGACGACAAAGGAAGACACTCGTTCGTCTGCTTTAGAATATATCTTTTATTAAACAAGGTCGTCCGCCAGTTTCTAAATTTCAATTAAAACGGCATAATCGTTCAGATATTTCGTTAAAATCACTTTTTATCGCGATTATCTCGCCCGACGACAGCCTTTCGTGCGGCGTTTCCCGCGTTTTTGCGTTCAGTGTGCCACCTGGGAGCGGCGTTGCGAACCAGATTGCAGATTGCGAACGGGCGGGTATAGGCCATAGGAAAGTGCACGTCTGCCATTTTTGTTATCTTTCTAATAATTCTCTACTCCCGAGTTGAGATCTGAAAGAAATAGGCAGAAAACTTTGGAATAAACGACGGTCGTGGGCCAAATTTCAGGTATGTACGTTTGAAATTCGATTTTTGCTAGGCGTGCCAAATGTGAAAATTTTTACGGCCGCACCCTGTATGTGTGTGTGTATATGTATGTGTGTGTATGTGTATATGTATGTGTGTATGTGTATGTATGTATGTGTGTGTATGTATGTATGTATGCATGCATGTGTGTATGTATGTGTGTATGTGTATGTGTGTGTGTGTGTATGTGTGCGTGTGTTCTTTTTCTTAATTTAAGTAAAGTATTTTGCACCACACCACCGTGTTTTCTCATTAAAACGTGTTGGATTATTTTGTTTCCGGGAAAAAATACTGCGCTTCGAAATGTGCCTTCCAGACCAACATTTTTGTCGCAGTTCACGGCATCCATTACTCCTTCACTGTATAAAATGGTTATGCTAATTTTTTCTCTGTTTTTAATTTGTGCCCACGTGGAAATTTCCGATATATTACACTATAAACACATCCCTTAAGTGCACTTACACACTCTTGGCAGTATAGTTCGAAGCATCCACATGCATCAGTCCTGTGACGGGCCTGCCTTCGCGCTTGTTCCATGGGTCGCTGCTCGGTATGCGCGTAAATTGGTTAGGAACAGTGTGAACTGTTAAATCTCGGTTCCACTAAGATGTTGTGTTCGGTTATCACCCCGAGAGCGCAAACGGAGCTGGTGTGTGTTCCTTTCTTCCTGTGGAGTTGCGTTTCAGTTAAAAAAGGGTGTATGTGGTACTCCCCTCAGGGGGAGTAAACACGTGTCCCATATGTGACTCTCCTGGGGTGTGTATGGTATCATCTCAGGTTGGGGGTTTCAAGTACTCCCTAAATATACGGGATCACTTAGCACCCCCTTCAAAGTGCAGAGGATTCAACAGACAACCCTTGTTTCGGGTGCTGCTTGGCGCCCTTTGTTACATTTAGGTATTTATGTTACACCCCTAATTAGAGAATCCCTTCTAAACTTCGTGCTTTTTAATTCCATTCGTTACACCCAGGTACTCATGGGACACCCGCAACTGCAGGCATTATTTACCACCGCTTATAACTCTCAGGGAATCACATGATCGCTCGTAAATTGGGTGCTTTTTGCCGGCGGCCTTTTTTACACCTAGGGACTCACGTGATCCTCATAATTGCGAGTGCTGTCGGACACCACGTACAACCCCGAAGGGCTCCCGCGACTCCCCGATTTCGGGGTCGCTTTTGTGCACCATGCGACTTGTGGAGCACCAAGTGGTGGGGGCCCTTTTTCATACCCTGAGACTCATGCTTACTGGCTTGTTCAGGGGTGCTGGAGGGGCGATTCCTGAGGTCACCTTTCACACGAGAGAGTTCTGAATTCTTTGCGCGTCAAGTTCCTCAAATAGGCACTCCGAGGAGATTACAAAGAGAAGATAATAATATTCACCGGCAATGTGCCGGCATCAAGATATAACTAAGAACTTCTAGACGCGAACGGTCCAGACATATAAAAATATGTCACGCTAGTCATGTTAGCCAAAAGTCATGTCAGCCAGGTGTTTCATATATAATCGAAAACTTAAAAAAAGTCAAAAGCATACATAAACAGTAACTATTAAAAGCTTCACTCTAAAAAAAAGCCCGTGCATCTACTTTCCCGCACAACCCTCGGAGAGCCAGTCACAGCAACTTATGGAGGCTGCTCAGCGAATGTTTCGGCATCGTCATTCGCTGAGCTCTTCGAGTGTTGTGCGGAAAAATAAACGCACGGATTTTTTTTTTTTTTTTTGGAGTGTTAGAGTCTGCCAGGAAGCTTCAGAGCAACCAATCCCAGTGGTGTTCCTTTCACGCCAATAGCGCGCTCAAAGAGAGCCAAGGTGGACTTGATCCTCGCTGCATACTGAATGTCAAACGTCCAATACGTGGCGATCATGAGGATGAAGCCATGGATGACGTCGCCAACATCCACCGACAGGTCCTCTGCCTCGACTCGAACGGCTCCAGATGAGGAGGCGTCCTCTCCAGAGAACAGGACCGTGGTATAAGAGCATTTTTCTCCTGGAACCTATACAATGTAATAAAATAAAATAACACAAAAAACATGAAAATATGCACTACTATAATATATTCTATTATTTTTTATTGTTTAGATAAAATAATCAAGGTTTGCCTGCTTCCGTATGTTGTGTGAGTGCATTTTTTTCCTTTTAATGTTACGTAAGTAATTTTGATAAAATTGTTTGCTGCCATTAACTTCGGATACACTTTTGAGGCTTTTCACGAAATGGTCACATATCACAAGATAAAGTGAACAGGTAGTGCTTAAATTATTTTAACATGAATATCACCTTCATTTTCCTAGTACGAAGTGGGCAAATGTTTTAGTTATGCATATGGTTCGAACATAAATTTAGTCTAATTTTACCCAATTACTGCAACGCCAATTAAGAAACGCCGCACTCGATTTGGTTGTGTACAAAAGTAGAAAATGGGGGAAGTTGTTCAATTTTCTCATTTGTCAGAGCTAACGAGGAACCTTACTATAACAATGCATTCGTGTTTATTTCCCCGCCGGACACGCGCAAAAGAAGGAAATGCACTGCTTATGACTGACGTCCCAGCAACGCGACGGGGATTACTCTTGGCTACATGAAACTCTTGTCATTCATACTGAAACATTCGGTATGCGCTGCTCGTTGCAACGTTCCGGTGGTCACGCTAGATTTTGAAATATGAATTTTTATGGAAGCTCGATAATTTCACTCATACCCTGTGGCCCAAATCTTACCCAAATGGATTCGAGTTACTCCCGCGGGTCGTGTCACGTGACATCACAGATTGAAAAGTGCTGGACGCGGGTAGGTTTTGGAACGCCAGAGTACGAAACCCTTACTCTGGAGTAAGATCGAGTAAATTTTGGAACACGGCCATACTCACAGGTCCACCGACGGTAGGTGGCGCTGCTAGCAGTGGCTGGCTAGGTGGCGTAAGCTACCGCCCGATCCAAAGGGCTCAGCAGTATTCATCCATCCATCCATCCGGCTGGTGCTCTGTGTTTCTGATTCGTTTCTTTCGAGCGCCTTCCCCTCTTTTTGTTGACGGGCCTGTTCCCGCGCTCTGTAGGTCCACGGTCATCATTTTTCTTCTAATATTCTTCGCCCTGTACACGAGACTCGCGCGCCAGGTATTCTGCACAGTAATGTTTTCGCTCCTAGAACACAACGTTAATTGTTCTTAACCAGTAACTAAACAATTAGTTTCATTCTCAGAAGCAATAACATTTTTTTTCTTTTTTTTTATAAATACCTTTTCGTTCATTTATAATGGCCATGGTTACTGAAACCTGGTTGCACGTCTCTATACTTGACTGCGAATCTACTCCCCCTCATGATGATGTGGTACGTTGTGATAGGTTGTCTGGAACGGGTGGTGGCGTGGCATTATTTTTTAGGTCTGGTGTCCGCTTCACTGTACTTCCTTGCTTAGCAAATACAGTCACTGTGGAGCAAAGTGCATGTCGAGAAGTTTGTTTTTGTTATTGGAGCCATTTACAGAGCTCCCGGTTCTTCCGCTCAAATGCTTTTTGATATCCATGATTACATATTGAAACACAGCCTTAGAAACTACAAACTCATCCTTACGGGAGATTTTAACTTGCCTGGCACAAATTGGAGTATGTTAACAGTGGGCAGTAGTGGTGCAAAACTATCGATAGTATCGATAGTCGCCAGAAATCTGACTATCGATAGTAAAAAAAAATATTCATAGTACTATCGATAGTCGACTATCGAAAGACTATCGATAGTTGACTATCGAAAGTCGACTATCGAAAGACTATCGATAGTTGACTATTGAACGTCTACTATCGAAAAACTATCGATAGCACTATCGATAGTCGACTATCGGAAAATTATCGTTAATCCAATATCGGAAAACTATCGATAGTCGACAATCGTAAACCTATCGATAAAACTGTCGATAGTTTACTATCGATAGTTTTCCGACACCAGTAGTTTACGTCGCTCCCTTTTCTCTTTTTCTCGCTTTATTTTTTCAAATGGGACACCAACTAGCCCAAGCACTTACCATCCCAACTTTGGTTCAGCTTTCAGTGATGCCGAAGAGTTTGGGTGAAAGAGGAGGAAGGGAGGCGAGCGGCGGTGTGGCAACTGTGTTCGCTCTAGTAGTGGTGCAAAACTATCAATAGTACTATCGATAGACTCCATAGCCGCCAAAAATCTGACTATCGGTAGTAAAAAAAAAAACTATCGAGAGTCGACTATCGAAAAACTATCGATAGTCTACTATCGCAAAACTATCGATAGTACTATCGATAGTCGACTATCGAAACACTATCGGGAGTACTATCGAAAAACTATCGATCGTCGACTATCGAAAAACTATCGATATACTACCAAAAAACTATCGATAGTACTATCGATAGTTGACTATCGAAAACTATCGATAGTACTATCGATAGTCGACTATCAATAGTTCTGCGACACTATTGATAGTTTTTCCAAAACTATCGATAGTATCGACAGTCGATTTATCGATAGTTTTGCATCACCAGTGAGCAGCCGTGATAAACAGTAGTGTAATGCTCTTGTTGATATTGCTAAGTCGTTTGATCTCGATCAAGTGGTACATCAGTGTACTAGGGATAATTCAATTCTTGATCTCGTTTTCCTTAGTCATAGCATTACTTTGTCTGGTTTTGAGTGATCTGTATAGTAAGGGGTCTATCAAATCACAGTGCTGCTCTTGAGACGTTCAATATTCGTGTACTGCATGCAAATCCCGATATTGCCTCCTTTATAGACTTTCCTATAGACCAAATGACGTCTCCATTCTTGATTTCCTTAGTTTTTATTTTGATGAATTTGTTGCCCTAAGTAATGACTGTGACGTTGATGTGCTACTCAGTGAATTCTGCACGTCAGTCAGTGACTGCATTTCAAAGTTTGTTTCAGTCAAAACTAAAAAAAAAAGAATCTGTCACATTCTTGGATAACTAGGGAAGTGTTACAATACCACGCCGCGTTAAGAGGAATAAGAAACTAAAGCATAGTGCTAAACCAGTGGACGGATACCGTTTTGAATGTTTGAGGAAAATTCTTGAAGAAAAGATGGCTGCCGCAAAGGAGGTGCATTTTAATATAACACTGACTCAATTTATGAAGTCAAATCCAGCAAAGTTCTGGAGGTCCATCCTACCCAGAGATAAAACACCACGTAATTTCATTATTCAGAATAAAAGTGTTAATGACCCTTCTGACATTTCGAATAGCTTTAATGAATATTTTACGTCTGTTTATACTCTGGATAACGGCTGCGAACCTAGTTTTTGACCCACTATACCATGTCCACCGTTAACAGACATTCAGGTTAATGACTCTAATGTACTTAATTCGCTCCTGAACCTCGACTGTAAAAAGAGTTCAGGACCGGATGATATTCCAAATTCTTTTCTGCATCGTTACTCCGTCCCGACATCGAGATATGTAACTATAATTTTCCAAAAGTCTCTTTCATCCGGAATTGTTCCTCGACTTTGGAAATCAGCAAGAATAGTTCCCATTTTCAAATCCGATAATAAGCAGACTCTTCTGAATTATAGACCAATTTCTCTTACATCCTCTTGCAGCAAACTCCTCGAACACATAGTGTGTAAGCATATCTGCAATTATCTTAAAAATAATTCTTTACTCTATCCTCACCAAAACGGTTTTCGCCGTCTTTTCTCAACCACTACGCAGCTTCTGGAATTTACTCATGACATTGCTTCATCATTTGATAAAATAGAACAAGTTGATGCTATTTTTATTGACTATTCGAAGGTGTTTGATAAAGTCTCCCACCCAAGCTTCTTTTAAAGTTAAAAGTCATTCTTAAAAACTCCCTTCTGCTTGACTGGATTTAAGATTATTTGAATTGCAGGTCGCAGTTTGTTTCATTCGCGAATGCCTTCTCTTCGGAAGCTTCGGTTAGCTGAGGTGTACCTCACGGTTCGGTGTTAGGGCCTCTTTTATTTATTTTATATATAAATGATTTCGTAGAAAACATACCCGTTAAAATTCGTCTTTATGGAGATGACTGCATTCTGTACAATGGCATTTCGTCTCGTAATGATCAAGTGTTACTTAACGAATCCTCTACACGGCTGAAAAAACCCGAGACTGCGGGTTAATGACACAACACTGAAAAGTCTTTATATAGAGACTTCTCAGTGTTGTGTCGTTTACCCGCAGTCTCGGGGTTCTTCTAACCATGTGCAATGTACACCAGTTTGTTTGCGCATTTACATTTTGTTCATCCGTTTTTCCGTTTTTTTAATTGGAGCAAGAAATGGGCAAATGGATATTAACTTTGATAAGACTGTGTTTATGAGATTTACGAATAAGAGATCCCCTTTAGTTTTTAGCTATGGCATCGATGATGTCATTTTAAGCGAAGTTATGGTGTTCAAATATTTAGGTATTTTTTTCACGTTCAACCTAAGATGGGACAAGCATGTCGACTTTATTTGTTCTCGCGCCCTTAAAAAATTAGGTTATGTTAAACGTGCTCTTACGTACTCTACGTATGTTAAACGTACTTCGATTCCTCTTAATTATGTTGGAGTGATTTCAATTATAGAAAATCTCAGATTGTCCTCCTCAACAGGAGTGGATGGTATCAATTCAAAATTCCTCAAGAATACTAAATTTTGCTCATCCATAATATTAACTACGTTGTTCGAACAGTCATTCAAAGATGCCGTTCTTCCTCTCGACTGGAGGATAGGGAAGCTGGTACCTATACTCAAAGCTGGTAACAAGCATTCTGCTCATAATTACCGCCCAATCTCAATAACCAGCATACCTTGCAAACTACTTGAGCATGTCATCTTCTCCCACATTGTCAGCTTTTTAGAGTCTAACAATTTTTTTCAGCCCTTCCCAGCATGGATTTTGAAATACATTTTCATGTGAAACTCAGCTTCTCTCTTTCACCCATGACCTCCATTGCATTTTAGATCGAGGGTCCTAGGCAGACTGCATTTTCCTAGACTTTGCAAAATCATTCGATAAAGTGTCTCATAAACTTCTGATCCTGAAACTTTCCAAGCTTAACTTAGATCCTAACATACTTGCATGGATTCAATCTTTTCTGTCTGATCGCTCGCAATTTGTTACTGTCAATAATAGTAACTCATCTCTTGTATCTGTTACTTCCGGGGTTCCTCAGGGATCTGTTCTAGGGCCGTTGCTATTTTTAATTTATATTAACGATCCCCCGGTTAACATCTCGTCGTCTATGTGTCTGTTTGCTCACAACTGTGTCCTTTATCGTGAAATAATAGATAATCATGACACCAGTGTTCTACAGTCCGACATTAACACTATCATCGAGTGGTGTGATTTATGGTCAATGAGCGTTAACGCTAACAAATGTAAGTCTATGCGTGTATCTCGACAATCTTCTGACAATCCTAACTATTTTCTTGATCAGGTTTATATGGAGCCGGTGTCGTCTTATAAATACTTTGGCGTGCACATAACATCTATCATGGAAGAATCATATTCAGTATGTTTCCTCTAACGCTAACCGCATGTTAGGTTATGTTAAACGAAATTTTTCATTAGCTCCAGTTGCACTAAAGTTGACTCTTTATAAAACATTAATTCGTCCAAGGTTGGAATATGCAGCCTCTGTCTGGGATCCTGGACAAGTCACCCTCATCACTGCATTGGAAGCGATTCAAAACAGATCAGCTCGCTTTATCCTTTCTAACCACCACAACACGGCTAGCGTGACTGCCATGAAAGCTACTCTATCATTGCCGCCTTTAGCCTTGCGCCGTAGCATTTATCGCCTTTCTTTATTCCATAAGATTTATTTTCACAATTCTATCCTGCGCGACAAGTTAATATCCCGTCCTTTTTACGTTTCTTCTCGCAACGATCGCAATCACAAGGTTGGTATTCCAAATTCTAACACAACAACATTTCATTCATTGTTCGTCCCTCGTACATCACGAGAATGGAACCACCTTCCCGGGACAATTGCCACCATCACGGACTCTGACCTTTTCAAAACTGCAATTACTAATCTTTTATTTGTTGAGTGTGTTTAACTTATTTCTAGGCTTGTTTTCCTTTTCTGTATTTTTCTTTGCTCTCCCCCTCTGTAATGCCTCTGGCCTTGAGGGAAAATGAAATAAATAAATAAATAAATAAATGCTCTAGTAAAGAGGTTAAACTATGTTCTTATAAGACCCTTGTTAGGCCCACCTTGGAGTATGGATCTGTTGTTTGGGATCCTTATTTTAGAAAAGACATTAATATCATTAAATCTATCCAGGCCAAGGCTGTAAGGTTTATTTTGAATAGGTATGACAGTAATTTTTCGCCCTCGACTCCTGCGGCTTGCGCGCAGCGCGAGAAGGCCGATGCTAGAAGCAGCAGCAAGCTGCTTGCGCGCGCGCCAGCGGAGCATGCTCCGCTGGCACGCGCGCACAATAAGCGGAGCTTCGCGCGCACGCGCACACGCCAGGGGCGTGCACGACCCTGGCGTGCGCAGTTTTTATTGTTTGTTATATCGATCGTAATCTTATAATTAGCAGTACTTATAGCAAATCAGCGCGACATACGAGACAGAAGAACAAGCTTGGACACTTGACGACTGCGCCGGCCAGTTTTTCTATGTCTTCACGCTTTGGAAGCTGGTAATGCTGCCTCTTCACATGCTCGTTAATTCTTCTTAAGTACTTGCAGACCCAAAGTCTGCAATTTTTTTTTTATTTTTTTACTAAAACCAAAGGGCTTACCCAGTCGGTGCGGGAGTCTTCCTTTTTGATGATTGCCGCTTGTTCCACTTTTTGGAGCTCGTCGCAAAGAGGCTGACGGAGGGACAGGGGCACCCTCCGGGCTGGCTGGACGACGGGGGCGGCACCAGGCTGCAGCACCATGCTCTAGGGCTGCTTCAGGCAGTCTAAACAATCAAAAGGGTGCCTGAAGTCTTTGGCAGCCTTGTTCTCCTCCGAAGTTCTGATGGCGTCCACTGTGCGCTGCACAATTCCTAGCTTCGCTTGTGTTCAGTCCCAACCAATATGGCCCGGCGACCGTCTTTCACGACAAAGAACTTCACACTATCAGGGAGTTTTAGTAGACCGTGTTTCCCCCTCCGCTAAGCCCTCCGCAACGAAGAAACCGCCACCGCGCCTGCGCGCCGATGGCCTTGACTGTAGAGTTCCGGGTAGCGAAGGGGCTTAGCGGATGAGGAAACACGGTCTACTAAAACTTCCTATTAGCAGCCTTTCCGACGGTCACCTTCTGGCACGTAGTTCCAAAGTTTCTTATAAATCCTCCTGTGTACGATCGCAGGACAGAGCTACTGGGTTTCAACTCTTCTGGCGCTCGCAGCTTTTTGTACGCAAAAAAACGGTAACAGGCTGACTTGAGATCCGGTGTCAACTTTAAGAAGGACTTCTCGAGCAGAAACTTGAGCTTTGATGATCCAATCGTGTTTGCCGTTTTCGCCTCCTATCTCCAGAATGTCAAAGTCATCGCCGACGTCATGTTTGCTTACTTCACCAACTACGGTCGAGATAGGACAGCAAATAGCGAAATGATTAAGCTTCCGACATGGGCTTAACTCTTCTGGCGCTCGCAGCTTTTTTGTACACAGAAAACGGTAACATGCTGACTTGAGATCCGGTGTCAACTTTAAGAAGGACTTCTCGAATAGAAACTTGAGCTTTCCTTATCCAATCGTGTTTTTTTTCCCGTAGGCGGGACACCGTCTGACTTCGTGTCGCCGATTGCATTTTCCGTAGCGTAATTGTTTTTTGTCTTTTTGGTCCGCCTTGCTTTGTTGCAGTGCCACTTGTTGTGAGATAGCAACACTATACGGTCGGCCGCCTTGTTCCAGACTAAGTTTCGTTTCGCCAGGGATTCCGCTACTTTGCACATTTCTTCTGCCTTTAGCAACGTCAGACCCTGCTCGCGAAGCATTTTCTCGCAAAGTTTCGAATCATTCGTGCCGAACACGATCTGGTCCCTGATCATTGAGTCATGCAGTTCTCCGAAATTGCGCTGGGCGGCTACCTTTTTCAAGTCCCGAATAAACTTTTCGACGGGTTCTCCTTCGGCTTGCGCTCTTGGCGAAATACGTGGCGTTCGCGCACTCCATTGCTCACCTCGGCGAGGTATTCTTCAAACTTTCTGACGAGGGGTGCGTAGTCGTCCTGCTCTTCCCCGTCTTCAAACTTGAAGTTGTTGAAGACGTCGAGTGCTTCGTCGCCGGCGACGCTCAGCAGGACTGCAGCTTTTGCAGCTTCACTTCTTGGAGGTTCGTTCGATGCCGTAGCCTTCAGGAACAGCTCCACCTTCTGCTTGAAGCACTTCCAGTTTTTGAAGAGGTTGCCCGGCAGTTGTAAGGGCTCCGGCGTTTTGAGCTCATTCATCATCGTCACTGCGTCGTCCGACTACGCCGGGGCCCGCACCGGCCACTTCTGACACCATGTATTATAGGCGATAAAGGAGGCAGTCGACAGGATCGTGTGCAGAGCAACAAGAACGTAGTTTAATGGACGTGATAGTCGGGCGCACTGCGCTTGTCATGCGAGGCGCTGTACATGATACGCCTGATACACCTCCAATCCCTCCCGTCCCCAACTTCTCTCTCCCTTCCTCCTAACCCGGGGTGGCTGATTACAGCCACCAAACTTCAGTATCAGGTATACCTGGCACAGTATATCCGGGCAGCCCTAGAGTGGATTGCAGGAACAACTCTGGACTGAACCATCGTCCCCACTTGCCCCCCCCCCCCCCCCCCTTACGGGTCCAGTTCCAAGAGGGAGGGCAGCGGAACTCTATACCGAGGGCAGTGGCGGTCCTAAGGGGGGGGGGGGGGGGGGGGGGGCGAATGGGGCGACCCCCCCCCCCCCCCAAATCGATCGCTTTTTATAATTATTTTTTGTTTTACAGCCAAGCAAAAAGAGAGCACGTGTACAGTTTGCCAAGTGTGAATGAGGTTTTGAAAATTACTTCATTAATTCAATTATTGCTCATTTTCATTAGAAACCTTTCACTGCACTTTTTATATTTGTTATATAAAACCGCAGTCCTACGACACCTTTCAATGGAAAGTAGTAACATTTGTGAATAAATAAAAAAGTATATGTAATGTTGTACGATTGTGCACGTGTCGAATGTATTCAGCGCTAAAGCTATATTGCGAGCAAAGGTTTACATGTTGCGCATTTCCGACTTGCAAACAGTGATACTAATAAAAAAAAAAAAATCTTTATTCACAAAAAAGTGTGATGTCTCTTTTTTTGTTATTTAAGCAGCGATTTCGCCCCCCTAAAACCAATGTCTGGGACCGCCACTGACCGAGGGCCAATAAATACAATAAAGTTCTCTCTCTCTTCCCCAGAAGCGCTTTAAGACACACACGCGTCAAACATAAGCGAAACGTTGCTTTGAAAACGTGCTTTAATACGCTATTTTACACGTCGAATATATGTACAAAACATGGCTTAGACACTTGGTAATAAAACTAGCTACTATCTACACGTCGAGAAGACACAAATAACGCGTGACAAAAACGATTGCGCACGGCAGTTGGTTGTTCAACGCCCTGAGACTTCGTTGTAGAAACGTTCAGGAGCCAAGTTTGTATAGTGCTTCAAAGTCGATGTGAAAGACGTATAAATGCTATCAAATGCTACGCACTAAGCGCATAAGGTAACGCTCGCGGGTATTTTGACTGGGAAGAGTCCTGTCGCAAGCTAGGAAATCATTCCTGCGCAGTTTGTTTTATTTGATTTTTTTTTATGTCAAACAACTATTTACCCAACATCGTAGCTAATTGCAGTAATCGTTCGCTTTTCATGGAGTTCACAGTAGTTGACCATATCTTAAACACCTCACGTCCGGTGTGATCATTCATTCGGCGGCATAAAAATCCGGCCAGTCTTCAGAGTCTTCACATAAACATTCGACATCGACAACATCATTATACTGCGATGCACAAAAGTTACGGATGGAGATCTCAAAGTTTCCCCTCATGTACAGCTTACAATGAGGCACACGATATCAGTGCATAGACCACCATGGCCAACCAAATGAACGGATAGACACGCATTTCCGGCATGGACACTCTGAGCTCTGTTCGATGCTAACGGCATGATTGCATACTTCAAACTTGGTTGCCACGGTACAACCAAAAAGGTGTCGACGAGCTCGACGTTCGGTACAACAGGCAGTTTGAAACTGGAAAAGTTGGGGCTTTAGTCCTGGAGATGTGAGGCCGTGTATCACGTACCGACCTCCCTCGATGAAAAAAGAGCACTCATTGTAAACGAATAAGGCTCATAAAAAAGACACGAGATGCTTCGCGGGCGATTCTATTAGGAAAGATGGCTAGCTCGCACCACGTGGCTAAGAGTAAAGCGTTTCTTGCATGGCAATATAAAGTTGAACCGCCTCTTACGGAAGAGAGCATATGAAAAAAGGTGTAATCGTTGTCCAGTAGGTTGAGGTAGTCTTCGATGACTATTATGGCGAGGCATTCACTAAAAACGTCCCCCTCCCCCCTTCCCTCCCCCCCCCCCCCCCGCCCCCAAGAAAAAAAAAGCGTTGTTTAGATTATTACATGGATAATCCTAAGCACACACGAAGGGAAACTTGGTCGCGTGACTGCTTGCCGTGCATTCGATGGGATTGTAGAAGTGTGCCATATAAATAAGACAATAAGTTTTTTTGTTGTTCTGTCATAACGATGATTAATTCTACCACGTGGGATGAGTGATGGGCATGTAGAAGTTTGAATTCAACCGTTATTGCTTTAAATAAATAAGCTTCAAAGAGGTCGCGTTATTCGGTTTGGACTGACACTCTGGATAAGAAGCACACTCTAAGAAAGGAGAATAACAAATAACTGGGTGTCTGTGATGAAAAAGCTCGTTTAACCCGTAGGCGCGCTAAAGAATCGCGCGGAGTTCTATGTAGCACATAAACACCGCCTTGGTTGGACCTTGAACCAACATTCGCAAATCCTAGCTAAAAAAAAAAAAAAAAGATGGACACAAGAAACGTCGATCACATACCATTTACGTGGCAAGGATATATCCTATACAAAAGAGCAAAATGAACGAAACTTCGTACGTTACATGTTTGGTATAGTGTACACAAATCTCAGATCTTTGCTGTCCTTCATGACACCTTCACGTAGGAGGATTTGTTTCGGTAAAAAAAAACTTCGTTGCGGAAAGCCTGGAGTAAATTTACAAATCCGTTTCCTAAGAGGCGCAGTCAAGAAGTGCCCGCAAGTACCGGACTCATAGCATTGTCCATACACGGACAATTCAACGGCCTCTAGATTAGAGGGACTGGTGGCCAAGTGGGCTAGTGTACCGCAGCTCATGCGACATAGACCATTGTATAGGCTTCGTAGTGTTTTAAGCTAGGGTAAGACTCTTCACGGATGTGCGCAGCATAGCGAATCTCGTGGCTAGAATTCTGACAGACAAGCTATCTGCAAGGAACTTTTTTTTTTTTTTTTTTATGCAAACACTATTCACAAAGACGAATCTAGGCTATCTACTTATGAACGTAACTTGTAATTGCTTACATCACGCTTTGCAGAAGAGCCCGTCAATCTTGAACCATACACCAACGTTTGGCACTCTTCCCTCCAAAAATATTTTTGGTGGCACTGGCATCGCAGCAAACGACATTCGAGACATATAAGAGCAGCTTCCGCGATGATAACCAACACTTCCACGTGAACGCGCATGAAGGTCAAGCACTTGAAGCTCGTAAAGCAGCAAGCGGCCAGTTTGTACGCATGTCCCGGTACACCCTCCCTCAACGTGGAGCACCACACACACAAACCGCTGGCAACTCGGGATTCCACAGTACGACTCAGCACTTTGTCAGTGATGCAGTCAGGTGTCATTCGGCAGGTCACAGTCTGAGGAACGACGCACTCATCGACGAGTCGGGGTCGACGACGTGGCGGCAGTGGGTTGGTCTTGAGAGGAACGGTCGTCGGAGAACGGCGGCGGAGGACAGGACGCTTCCCTGGGATCCCGAGGGTCAGAGGCGGAAGTCCTTGACGCTTCTGGGCAGGAAGTTTGTTCCCTTCTGGCGCGGTCTCCGTCCGCGCTTGACGTGTCCGTTCTTTCCGATGGACAGGTACCAGCGCCAGCGGGTTCCCCGGGAATAGCGCATGGACGAGAACGTCGAGTAGGCGTTGGGCAGCTCGCTCAGCTGGAAGATGCACTTCTCCGAGCGCCGCTTCTGCGAGGTAAAAAGAAAGGAGAGGACGACGTTTGCACTTTCCATCGACTCCAGGGGGCGCTGTCGTTCAACCAAACTCCGCTTTCGTGCGAAATATTAAAATTTACTTATGTTATTTTATTTACTTATTTATTTTGTACTTTCAGATTTCGATGGCCCGAGGCAGGAGTGATTAATTACATGGCAAAGCACAACGTATAGAATCAGAACACGTAATTGGCATTACTGCAACGAGGAGGAGACAACAGTTTGAACGAATCATTATGCACCTGATCTGTTAACCGCAGCCTAATAGGGGCTGTTTCATTCGTCTATGCATCCAATAAAAATACTTAAAAACACCCGAAAAGTATGACGGAGAAATAATAATAAATGGTGCGCAAATGGTGCGCAAGTGGTGCTCGAGACAAGTGGTGCGCAAAGTTTTCTTCTCCGCATTGCCACAGAGCGATGCAAGGAAGCGAGAAGGCGTAGTGTCATACTCTCAGTTCTAAGCAACACGCCAAACTATAGAAACTATAGAACACTGTCTATAGTTCTAAGCAACACATCAAATTATAGAAAGTATAGACCACTATAGAAGAACACGTCAAACTATAGACCCCTATAGAACAACACGTCAAACTATAGACCACTATAGAACACAACTACAGAAGACAGAAGCTATAAAACACTGTTTTATTTATTGCAATGACGCGTTTTTATTCCAGGATATGCTGCAACGCACTCTTAAAAAAAAAATTGAAAAAGCCCCCCCCCCCCCCCCCCCCCCCCCCCCCCGATTTTTAACGATTACAGTCTCCGCTTCGTCCGATTTTAGAAAAAAATGAAGCTCTCCCGTACGACATGTTTGCCCTATTAGGATTACATAGTTTATGGAAGTACCGGATGATAGACAGATACGTACAAAAACCGCGTACGACGAACTCGCTTTTTATAGAGCTGGTAGCGCAAGTGAGAAGTGTATACGCTTCACATTTTAGTCAACCCGATTTGTTCCCCACCTTCGATGCATGTCTAGGCGTCCCAGATTTTTGAAGAGTGAAATATTGGTGTGAGTGTATGTGCGTATGTGAACCTGTGAGAATTGTATTAGATTCATTGAGTTGGACGCTGTGGTGATACCTCTGTGTATATAAGGATTTTAATAAATGATCACATCTATAATTGATGCCAAATATGAGTTGGGTGTGACCGCTACATGTAAACAGACTTCCACAAAGAATGTTCTGACTGCATGTGCAGTCAGAAGCGAAAACATGCATTTTGTTTGCAAATATTTTTGTTATAAAGATAAAAAAAAGGGATCGGTGGTCGAGTGGGCTAGCGCACACTATAGCTCGGAGCGCGTGGATCGCGTGGAGGATCCCTGGGTTCAATCCCCACCCCTGCCCGTTTCGATCTGGAAGTTCATCGCACTGGAGTGCAGTCGTGTATCACTACCGCGTGGTGTACCTTAAAGACTCCAGGCTGGCGGTTGTACCGCACTGGCTAAATTGCTCATCTACAGCTGAGAGACAAGACGCCCATTGAGGCTGACTAACTTCCAGCTGTATAAACATACACACAACACAATTACGCACACACAAAAAAAAAAAGACTTTATTTTTCGCGTAAATTGGAATTAAACTGGAAAGTTGTTATTTCCCCCCTCTGGAGCAAAACCTTAGACTAATGTTTGGGGTTTTAAAAAGCAGCAGAAAGTGCCAATTCTTTCATTTTCAAAGCGCGCGAAGGTTGACAATTTCTTGATTGTTTTTCTTGGGAACTCGAACCGAGAGGAGCATAAACCTTGCTTCTTTATAATTTCTGCATCTTCATTTTTTTTTTTTTTTCAGAAAGACTTACCTTCAACACAACCTGCTATTGACAAACCGAATAAATTTCGAAGAGGAAACATACTAGTAGCATATTTTTAATTTTTTTGCGGAAGCACAAATCTCTCTCGTGTTTCCTGTCTTGAAGTTTAGGAACCTGTGTGCAATTCTTTTTGTACTCAGTTTTCTTAATAAAAAAAGTGCTCGCATAAAAAAGTAATAAACAAACACCGATGAGATTTGAGGTTCAGTCAGTATACTAGTGCACACATGAATAGCACCGAAACCTGAGATTGTTCGGGGTAAGGATAATGAGCCCACACATTTCGAGGTTGATATCCCTTCCAAGCCTTGCATTCCTTCGAAGGTTCGGAGGTGTCGCCTTTTTTCCGGACATGTTTGATGACGTGCTGCTGACCCTAGGTCAGCTGCACTCTAAAAAAAAAAAAAGCCCGTGCGTCTACTTTCCCGCTCAACAATTGGAGAGCCAATCACCGAACCTTACGGAGGCAGTTCACCGAATGACAATGCCGAAACATATGTTTGGACCAAAAAACGCAGTCTGAGTTGTGACCTTAAGCAATGTAAGCGTGTCGTTTTGCACTGCTTAATGTCACAACTCAGACTGCGTTTTTTGGTCTAAACATATGTTTCGGCATCGTCATTCGCTGAGCTGCCTCCGTAAGGTTCGGTGATTGGCCCTCCGAGTGTTGTGCAGGGAAGTAGACGCACAGACTCTTTTTAGAGTGTGCACGCTACACCACAACGATTTTGGATCACCATTCGTTGGTACTGCTTTATTCGGATAAGCCCATGAGAAGGCGCCGCTCCGTATCGTGCTCCGATCAAATTTCACTGTCAAAAAGTAGCGAACGCCTATTTTCCACGTATAATTCTGTGACCAATCGGGGGGGAGGGGGAGGGGGGGGGGGGGAGGGGCGATCCCTCTTGCCCACCCCATTGGCTAAGAAGCTAATTAAAGCGATATTGTAACAATGATTGGTGCTTTGAGTACGTTGCAGTGAGATTTGCACTCGGGATTCTTTTTTTGAGTGTCGAGCGATTGGGACAGAAAAAAAAAAGAAAGAAAGAAAGAGAGAGAGAGAGAAAAAAAATTGGTCGCAGGTGCGGTCACAACAGAACAATGGACGTTATGAAATACCCAAAAGCTTAACTAATCATTACGTTGACCAAACAAAATGAATCATCTTTTCTTCTGGATTTTTACGCTTTTCACTTGGAAAAGACTCGAGAACTCTCTGATTCGCAACTGGAGGCGGCACTTTTTCGAGTGCCCCGGCTTATGCAAACCGTCGCAGTTGCGAAATATTGAGTGTGATATAAAGAAGGGAAACATAATAGCAAGTAGCGAATGGTGCAGCGGGGGCCACGATAACTCACGAGGACTTTGATGACACTACAATGCATCCGGAAGGAAAGCTACATCCAGCTGCTTTTCGACAAGCGACAGCTTCTGCAGCGACTCGGGACCGCGTACCGCGCAAAGCTGCTGAGCTCAGCGTTGCCATCCTGCGCCAAGTTGGATCACTGCTAGTGCGTGACAGCCGCAGAACAATGTTTCCTTTTCAAAGACAATTATAATAAAAAATAAAGAAAAAAAAGCTGCGTATTTTGCTTGACGCCCATTCGATTTCCTTGGAGTTGACGCCCAAAAACGGTTGGATTCTTTATTGGAAGAGACAAAAAACCTTCGTAATGAAATGTTAATAATTTGGTATGGCCCATATGTGCCGAGCAAATACCAAGCTCACTCTTGCTACGGATGTGTCTTTCTCGCCCCTCTCGTCTCTGAAATGCCTCAGAGAGTGAGGAAACGAATAAATAAATACTTATATTATGAACATTAAAGACACAAATATCGAAGTATTTACAGATGGTGAGGAACAAAAAAGGGTGGCTACGCCATGCTGCGCAGCTTTTGTTCACGGCACATCGTCTGTATTGTGGCAAGGTGGAAACTAATTGCATTTTATTTTGTTTCATTTGAGATGATGGTAAGTGCTGTATCGACGAAATATTATATGCATTTGTGAACAAGACACATCATCTAGGATCTATTCCCTTCACCGACAGAAGACTGAGCGCTTTCGGGTTTCCGATTGAATTTGCACAGTCATTGGCGCAGTCGAGCGCGGTCAACTTCACCTGCGGTCCTCGCGTTAAGTCTCTGTCATAGCCTCCTCTTACTCAAAAAGCCTGGCAGTTCGACGACGGAGTCATAGAATGCCCGGTCGCAGATTTAGAGCGCGAGGATCTGGTAGCACGGACCATCAAAGAGCCATTTCCCGGGGAACCTGGAGGTCAGTGCACAGCTTTTGCAGCGGCGAGAACCCGAAACACACTCGTTCGATTGGGAGAGGTGTGTTTCGGCGTCTCGCCGCAGCGGGGCGCCAGTCATGTGGCTCCCCTCTGATCCGTTGTGTGCCGCTTTACCTTTTCCATATTCGTGGCCGCTTCTCGTGGCAAAATGCCAGGTTTTGTCAGTATATAGGAGGCTATGGCTCTGCTCTACTCCGCCTTCGAGCAGCAAACGCGACATAGCGCAGCGCACACAGATACTGTTCGGTCGCAAATATCGAGTTTCTGCTCTCCGGCCAATAAAACGCGCGCGTTCTGCGCTACGCTACGTTCGCTGCTCTCAACGTCGGAGCCTATAACAGAGCCTGTAAGCGGGGTCTAAAGAAGCCGGTACCTGGATGCCACAGTTGGCAACGAACGGGTTTCGATTCACGCCGAGGCAGAGCCCTGACGCATCGGAGCTGGCGTCTGGGTTTGGGACCTCCTGCTAGGCAACTGCGGCTTTACCTGCCGATGTATTTTCCATGCAGCAGCTGCTGTGATATTCATCTATTTTGTTTTCACCACTCATCCAAAACACTCCGGAATGATGATGATGATGATGACAGCGCGGAAGAGAGCTAACCAATTGCACTCCTGTTCCATCTCTCTAAAGTTCCGAAAGACTTTCGGAAAAATTGATTTCGGCCGATCAACTACACTGATCGTAGTATTCCCGGGAAATATTAATTATAGATAGCAATAATAAAATAATAATGAACTCCAATCAGCAACTCGGGAACGTACACTTCTTGTTAAGTCCTAACATATGTGTTGGCCTCGAATCTTATGGACCACTCTTGAACAAAAAAAAATAAAAATATATATATATATATATACTGACCTTTTGCCCGCCATATTGAAGAAACGTAATATTCCCGAGGTTTGTAATAGTGTGATAACAATCGTACAAACCCGAACAAAAAAGTTTACTATCTTTTATAAATACCTTTCATTCCTGTGGAACCTCGTATAATCATACTGACTAAAGTATTAACTCCTGTAAAGTTGCCATTTCCCATTTACGCCGACACGTTGAGGAAAAACAATCTTAACAAACTCTCATGCTCATATAAGGCCGATTGTATGAGGCACATCGACCTAGCAAAAAAGCTAAACCGCTATGTCTCGCGATTTTGACTATATAGGTTTGGGGGCACTCCCCCCATGCATAGGTGGTATACGAGCACACCATTCGTAGACACCATGGCCTCTACCCGTATAACGAACACGGACGATGCCACTGGTCTTTTCTTTGCTAAAAGGGAGAAAGAGGAGACGAAGGACGAGGGCTCATGCGATACCACCGAGAGAACAAGCCCCCCGCATGCAAACGAGTTTGATTCGCGCAGCGACGCCTACCTTGCGTCACTCTCACCGTCATCGCGTCTTGGAGCGTTTCATAACGAGCTCGACGCTAGCAGGCGGCTTCACCAAGACGGACGCGTCTGCCACTTTGAGGCGACTCACGTCGAGCTTCACAGTGTTTCCCGCTTGGGGCGCGTCGGGAACCCACTAAAGATGACGTCATGAGCAGCCCTTGTCTTCTAGGTGCTCTTGGCTTATTGGAGAGCCCCGCTAGAAGTCTCTCGTGTCTTTCCGACGCCCTGTGGACGTGTACGGAAACGAGTTGTATGTATATATTAAAGATAGTTTCTTCCACTGGAAGCATTATAGCAACTAATTTTTGTTCCCATCGTTCTTTGCTAAGGATTATTTTCGGACGATTGGCGACGTATGAAGGAAGACTGTAGTCCCAGGCTAAACGCGGGGTTTAGTGTGTGTCTGTATGTTCAGCTAAGGTAAAATTCACGCTTCGGTTTAATATAGTTACAACATGGTTTGTGACTTTACGTGCCCGATAAATGGCACCATTGCCTTCTCCTGCTCACAAATTTTAGGATGAGAACCATAACAGCCGAAACGCTCCCCAGCTACCAACTACATAGTGTTATTGGGGAATTTTCCAACAAATAAAATTAAAATAGAAGGGTGCCAACCTGCGCTTGTGCTTGTTTTCTACCTTGTGTCCGTTTGTTAGTGGCTGCTGATACCACCGCGTAAGTATTGCGTCAGAAATAGAAGAACGCACTTCTGCTATCCCTGCGCGTGCGTATTCGAAACTCTGGAATAGGTTTATGTCGTGCGATTATTTACTGCCTTGTAAATTCTGCTTTGCACCGCGCGGCAACAGCATCGTGCGCGAAGGCAAACGAAAAACAAACAAAGAAACAAACAAACAAACAAACAAACAAACAAGACCCGGTCAAATTGCACCCTGCCACCAAGTTACTGGTTTGTTTACAACTTGTCTAGGCGAAGAAGCTAGGTTGAAAAAAAGAATACGGAAAGACAGGCTCAACCCGACTACAGACGAAGATCTCATTGAACTGGAGCAATCTTACATCGTTCTCCACCGCCTCAAAATCAAAGAAGACCGAATTTTTTCCGAGCCCTACACCAAACTACGAGTATAAACAACAAGAGGGAACCGAGATACGTTTGAAAAGAATGTCTGTGTTTTTTTTTTCTGTCTCTTCTTTTTGCTTTACTGCTCTCTGTCTCAAGTGGGTCCATATCACAAGAGCGAATGACATTTTAGCGAATGGCGACATTTGAGCGAATGGTCGTTTTAGCGAATAACGGGGGCGCGCGTTAACCCATCCGTCGCGCTGCGCTTTACGCCGCTTCGCGGCGACAGTCTGCGGCAACTCATTACAAAAATATGAACTCACTTGGCCCACCCGAAAACGCCGCTTCGCGGCGTCCGACTATTCGCTAAAGTGTCGTTCGATGAAACGTGGGCGTTCGCTAAAACGTCATTCGATCAAGTGAGTGCCTCCCGTCTCAAGTTTGCTAACCACAGAAACTAAACTAGAGGAAGTGCCTCCTAATTGCGCTTCTGCTCCGGATAAGGAACAATTTCGGTTACTGTTGCGCAGTTGTAGACCGTCTAGCGAAGCTAACGACAAAGGCTCGGATGTTCTCATCAAGACCGTCTGGACGGCGGAACGCTCGAGGGTCTGCGGGGATTTCCCTTTTTCGGAAGTTACACCGCACCTGCTCTCCGCTTTCTTGCTGCTTCGTACTTGGCCACGTTGTTTGGTCGAGTGCACTACACGGCCAAGCATCGATTTTTCCGAGGGGGTCAACGCTCGAGCGGAGACACACTAACTGCACTACAATGCCGGCGGACGTATGCAGCAACAAGAAGAAAAAATAAAAGCCCCCCCCCCCCCCCCTAGCGTTCGTTTTCGGATCTTCGGGTACTTCCGGTAATGTGCTCTTTCCCTTTCCCTCCTTCGCGTCTCGGCGTCTGCGTGCCCGTTCGTCTGCCGTATTGGGGCACCATTTCCTTGGGCGGTCTGATATAGTTACGACGAGGCGACGTTAGCGTGAATCAATGGCCGGGTCGACTTCCAGAAAGTCTCCCCGAGTGCTCTCTAACCAGGCGCTGTCTGGTCTGGGAGAGACATCGTTTGTCGTTCGGCGCCAGCGTTTCCAAGCTTGCTGCACTCCTTTCTTTTTTTTTCTTTTTTCTGTGCGATGATTTGTATCGAGTAACCGGCTTTTTGGTGGCCGTTATTCTCAGAAAAGAAACGGAGTCCCGCGTTTTTCTTCCGCGTTGAGTGTCTCTCTACGTTACGTCTCTAGCAACGTTCTCGAAATTGACAGGATTATGGTCGACTCGCTGAGTCAGTACCCTGAATCCCCCCGAACGGTATTTGCAATCGGCCAGTTGGTTCCAAGCAAGCTGTTACTTAGCGCTTCAGAGGGACGGACGGCTTTCCGTCTTTTACGCAGAAGAGCCGCGTAATATTTGGTTAACGGATATCACGTCAAGAGGTATAAATACACGCTACTTCTTTCCTTTCTGCTAATTCGTGCGCAGCGCCATACAAGTGTCATTTCTGTGCGATACAAATTGTTTGTAAGATATCAAGCAGGAGGAACACTTTCTCCAGCTAAGCGTTAGCGAATGTGTTTAGCCCAACGCTTGATGAAATATTGTTGTTCCCAGTCTTCGCATAACATTGAGAGCTAGCCCATGCAGACTCGCCTCCTGAGTGTAGTAACGTCTAAACCACTGTGGATTTTATAATTTTTTTTTATTACTTTGAACCCAACCTCGTCCACTTGTAAGTTAGACTGGGTTAAAATACAGAAAAATCGATCTGGAAGTCCCACTTATTTTATAAAGGATATATTTGAAGTTATATCTAGATAAAAGGCGCACTTGGTACTTCTTACAAGACATTCTTTGCAGCGCAGAGTAGTGGTGTAGCGATGCAGGTTTTAGAAAGGAAACAGCGGTGTAAAGAGCTAGCATCAACTGGAAGACGCCATGTCCTTTTCGGGAAGTACTCTTGGTCACTCGTGTTGGCTGGTGTTTATATTAAAAAATCCAACAATGAATCGAGGCAGTTTAACTCGTTGCCTACACACTTTTTCCTTCGAGGAACGTACAGCAAACTTTTATTTTAAAGAGGCAGTTTGCCTTAAAATAAAACAAAAACATTTCCTCGACTTTTAGGTGTCATATGTTCCTCTAAATCAGCACTTCTGGTCAGAGTCCAACTGACGCAAAGACGCCGAAGTTATTAGAATGCTTTGCTTGAAGGATTCGCACCGTTTTCATCACTCCTGTAACTGCCCATCAAACTATCGTCTGATTCCTAAAGATAGGAAAGGCGGAAGGATTCGTTGTCCCATATGCCCGAGCATTCTTCTCTTTCAAAAAGCTCTTGAATCTCTTCGTTGGCTAAAGCGCACATCCACACCAAATCCACGTTGTTTTAGCATGGACACTCACAAGCGAGTGTTTTTTTGAGGGGGGATAAACGGAGCGTCCTTTCTGTATCGAACAACAAAACAAACGAGCAAACTACCCAAGGTAAATGGAGCAACGGGGGTGGTTTTACCATCTGCCAGAAAGCGCCCTAAACGAGCGCCGAAACCGAAACGCGAGTCACACTCGTGGTTGGGCTTTATGGTTCATAAGGGGCAGGCAACGGATTAAAGTTAGCCACACTCTTCTCAGGGGTCTCAAAGCGTGCACTGCTCCTTGGAAACTGGCAACACCCATCGTGTGTACCCCCCTTTCCAGTTGTACTATAACACGATTGGGCGAGCACTCCCAAAGGCCACAAAACGTACCTCACTCGCCATGACGTACTATTCGAGAGGTAATTCTGTTACATAAACTTCTCCACCCCAATATTTACACGGCGCAAACAGCGCACGGAGCAATATTTTTCGCTAGCGGAGAGATCATTTGCCTGGCGCTCTACCGCGGAGAGCTGCTCCCCGGCGGTCGTCCCCTCCCCCCACGACAATACTGCACGCGAGGATGAGGGGTGCGAGACACATGTGGGCTGCACGAATGTTGTCTACATTGGCTTCTCCGCGGGCGTCTCTATGTAGAAAAAGGGGTGCGCACTGCACATGCTTGTTGTTGTGCGTGTCTGTGTGCACGAGCGCGGCGGAGGAAGACGCGTCGTCAGACTGCCGCTTATCTGATTGACGCCACCGGCGGGAGGTCGACGTTGCGGCGGCGGCGGCGACGCGAGGAATGGTGGGGCCCCCCCGGCCGTCGTTCCTTGAACTTGAACACTCCGAGTACTGCCAATCACGGGCGCATTGTTTTGATGCTCTCGTGCCGCCCGAACGTTGCCCGCCCGGGCCTCGCGTAGGGGGAGGGGCGGGGGAAGGGCATCGCCATATTGCGTTTCGATAAGGGGGGTACCGGCAGTGGCCGGAACCGAAGTGCACGCTTTGCTCGCCTTCCGATCCGCACGCTTGCACGCGCCGGAGACTGTGTAGCTCATTCTGTATGGCTCTGTGCGGGAGCAGTTACCGGAAGTCGTACTCTGCGAAGAGTCCCGAAGATTTTCGATGTCTCGCTCCCCCCCTCCGGCAATCGAATATCCCAAAAAGATCTCGCTTTTTTTTTTTCTTTTTTTCTCGCGTTGCATGGGGTCTGGAGCCCACTTTGCACGTACTGAGCGAGTCCAACCTGTCGAACGGGTCTACCTGCAACCTTAACTATTTTTTCCCGGATTCTTCGGGCGAGTAATAAAACAGGAAGCGTCATCGATGTGGCAGTAAACTGTTTCGAATGGTTTAAAACGCGCCCGGTTGGTATTGGCTCTACTTCTCTTAATCTTGCTCATGTTGCGGGTTGGTTTCAACGCCATGGGAATATCCTAGTATGTCGATTTGATGTGCAGCCGAGGAGTTTTCGAAACAGCTTGCCTTCTGAACCTAAGTATACGGCGTAGACTTCTTCACTGTGGAGTTTAGTTATAGAGTCGCTGTGGCCTAACGAAAACAGACCAATGGCTTCGTCCCATCGGGCCAATAAAAACCAGCATTCCCCTCAAAGTCGTGAAGGTAGAGACATTATAGAGACACAAATTCGCAAACAACAAAATTGAAAAAAAAGAAAGAAAAACACTAGAGGTTTATAGACATTTAGGATGTCTGGCTCATAGGCTAACCGTTTTGTAGGACAGGTGCGTACTAACACATCGCACTCAACATATGCATCGAAATTTAATCTTGCGTTTCTCAGTTGACAAAGGGAACATGCTTCGTTCAGTGCTGGTGACCAAAAACATGACCGCAAAATTGGTTGTTGGCTGCTTTTGACGATTAAAAATAAGTATAAAACACGGTGGGTTAAAACTTGAAAAATGCAGGGCGACAAAAAAAGAAAATATGTTTCGGTTTACGCGCTACAAGAATGACAAACCGCGGAGAAGTGCAAGTAAGAGTTGAGAGCTACGACGGAAGACTAAGTACAGCTAAATCGTTCATCGAAGAATAGCCTCTATACTTACAGCTCTAGAAATACAAATACAGGCACGCTGGTCGAGCTCTTCGCAAGAAAGAACCTGAGCACTAAGCCTTCACTCATTCTGATCGCACTCTCAGAAGCTTCTGCGTGCATACTATCCCGATATAAATACGAAACTACAATCATGGATCTTCTTCCGATCTGCTCGATCGGTATCAAGATCCAGTGGGCACGCCATATGAGTGGCGCAAAAGGTGAACGCTTCTCTAGCTGCCACTAAGACCGCATTCCCATTAAAACCTGAAACCGATCGTCCTTTTCATTGGTTGCCAACTTGCCACCGATCAAAAATGATTGGCGTTCGGAGCGACACGGAAACTCGAAAGAGTGTGCTAGTCCCCACGCCATTTGATTTCGTCTCCGTGGGGGATACTTGTGACCGCAGCCTGTGGCCGACCGTAACCGGCAAGCATCGCTTCGGGATTGGCTTCGGTTATTAATAACCAATCAGTGCGGTGATATTATTGGTTACAAATTATACATTTATATAAATTGACACTAGTTTAGCGCACCCGATGATATTCGTGTCATTCAACCGGCTAGACGTGCGGAACTTTGAGTGTACTAAAACGGGGCACTGTTCACAAACACCATCAGTTGGAGAATGCGCTAAATGCGCAAAGCTTGGACAACCATATTCAGGGTTTTTGTTTCGTAATTTGTTTTTCTGCGTACTTATTGTTTAATTCTGCAATATCATTGGCTGTGTTCGTCCTTTCATTTGTCTTGCGTTTGTTTAGATATGAACGTTCACCAGCTAGCTTGCGCCATAACCCTTATCTCAATTACGAACTTACTACACATATACTAGGATTTACTACGAGCCCAACACTCGAATATGAGCAGGGTCACAACAGTGGTGTTATAAACAAATCTACGACGCCGACCTCATTTTCGTTCTCCACACGAATAGCCTGACAGCGACTCTTAAGAATCAGGACTACAGAACACGGAGAGTCTCTATTAAACAGTCAATGGGATTGCGTCATTAGACGATGAGAAAGCCGAACAGCGAATGCCCAAGCGTGAAGATAAGTGAAGAACCGCGAGTCTTAAGCTGTCGGCGGAAGGAGTCGCCGGGCGTACCTGTCCCGAGAGCTGTCCCTTCCGGTTCATGCAGAGGTAGCGTTTGCTGACCACTCCGCGGATGCTGTACAGCTTCACGGCCACGGCGTTCATCTCCAGGACCGCTGCAAAGGGGCAGACGAGAAGAAACTGTTAGGGAACATCTTCGGAACCGAAAGTTTGGGGCACACCTTCCCTAGTCCATGGGTTATATATACCGAACCGCGACGCACTAGAAAAGTCAACTATTGGTCGACATTCTTGAAAAATGAGAAAATTGGCCGGAAGATTGCTCCAAATGAGCAATGCTGAATGACAGATATATACGATATCCCCACTAGATCTAGAGGAAGCTTTGACAGACATGAGTAGGTACACCGCGACGACAGTCACACTCCCGTTCGCTTATACTTTTTGACAGAACATCTGCACCCAATCGTCAGGATCGCGACATTCAACAGTACGGCACTCCCAGTGATGGAAGTACCACGACATTTGCGGCAAATCTCGCCATAAACGAAAGTGTGCTACATCTTGCGCCAAAATGCCACTTTTGCTAAGATTTTCACCACGCCTGTGCCAAAATAAACTTACTAAGCAAAACAAAAAGAAAAAAAAAAGGAAAAGTATTGATATTGTTTGGCCCTAGTATCCAGGGAAGTAAGAGGAAATTAAATTAATACAAATACGTATTTAACAATGTATAAGCACTCAACGTAGAGTTCGATTCATCTTAGGTCAGAGCACAGTCGCTGATACATACAACCACAAACACACACGCTAAAAGCGCAAGTCAAGGGACATTGGCTGCACTTGATTGGTTTAGTCGATAAAAGAACACGCACACGATGATGAACGAATGCCATGATTCCGCGTTTTGACGCTGTTCGGTTGGCCCCATTCACTCGTAGAGTCGGCTGCGCTTTGAATTAAGGTGAAACGCAGTTTAGATATTGCTTGTCAGCCGCGCGGGCCGCTTGATGCGCTGGCGGGCTGGTCGCCGACATCGTCTAAATTTATAGACGATGTCAGCGATGTCAGGAGCTGAACGCCGCGAGAAAACATTTCAACATTAGTAGGATGACGGCTAATAAGACAGAACCAGAGCCTTGTCGTCCTGATGCGATCACTTGATCATGTCTGTCGCATGCCACCGTGCCGGCGGCCGCTTCTCACCAGCGCGCTCGCGTCGAGCTTTGCCACTTTACACCGGAGTGCTAGGAGCAGCCCCTGACATGGCTGAGCGCCTGGTTCAGCGCGATAGGCTCGGAAATTATGCCCAGGCCTCTCCAAGTATACCTTCTTCGTCTTGATTTTAAGTTCATGTCTAATTTAAAGAAAAAAAAAAAAAAGTGCGCAAGAATACACACACAAAAAACGCGGGTTTATATATATTTGAATAGATGAGGTAGTCAAGATAGTTCCCGTGCAGCGTCGATCCAGAGAGAATCAAACTTTCATTTAACTCTGGTTTTAACGCCGCTAAAGAGCAGTGTCACTTTTAAAGCGGAAGTGTAGGTTTTCATAATAGTTGTGAGCGGTTGTTCGTGCAGTGCATGATGTTTGAGTATCAAGTTTGGTTGGTTCATAAAACTTGGAAAGGGGAGGGGATGCATGCTTATTGATAGACATACTTTAGCGGATATGCTGGTTTTCGCGGGAATTTTACAGGACTTATATTTACGGGGTAAAAAAACTACCGGGTGTAGAAGTGGGAGGGGAGGGAGGTTTTATATGATTCATTTTTCAACCATTTTTGACTACTCAAGGTAAATGGAACCTACTCTGACCAGAACATTATTTCTAAAACGAATGCTCCGCGTTACTTTCACGCCAAATCGATTAATTTTACAAACGGCAAGAAATCATAGGGTCCAGTATCAAAGAGGAACCCTCAACCGTTTTCATAAATAAACTCATTTAGCGATGAAATTAATTTTTTTTTTCAAGTTCTGCGCGGACAGCTAGATGTTGGCACCTTCTCCAAAAAACGCCAGAAGGTGCTTCAAACTATTATTTTGCCTGCTACAGATGCTGCTACAAAGGCTCATATGCCGCTCCCATCATTGTGTACCAAATTTTGTGACTTCATCTGTTACCACACCGTCACCCCTTTTTGTGTATGCGATAGATGGAACGCTAAACACCCCAGACGCGTTCGAAATAGCGTAGTGCACACAGTAATCGGCTCTCCGCGTGCTGCGGGGAAGTATACGCGCGTGCCCTCTTTTCCCTGATTGTAAAGTGATACGTTCGAAAGCGGACAACTTTCTTTCCGATCATGGGTGAAAGTCCTCGCGTATAAACGGAGGCGCGTCCATCGCTCCGAGCCCAGCACCCGAGCACGAGGTAATTTGTCACGATGACCGGATAGAGTTTCGTCCGTTGCAGGCGTTTGTGGAACGCGGCCACGGCACGGGCACGCCACGTATAATTAAATGGCGGGGCGATGGTAGGAGGGGGAAATTGCAGGTTCCCGTCCCGGTGCGGTGCAGCTGCTGACGTCTTCATCAAATAAAAGAGGGGTGCACCCGGCCTGCGAGGGTTAGGGAGGAGGCAAACACTCCTTCTACCCCGCTGGCAACACTGCACTGCGAGGGGCTTTGAAAGACGCGTTCCGCCTTACCGTGTGGGACGAGTTGTAAGCGAAGGTATACTGACCCCTTTCGAGAGAAACTGCGGATGCGCTACGGGGTGCCTGCTCAAGATCAAGACCCGAGATAACACAACTGCACAAAGAAAGAAAAAGTGTAAAGGGGAAAGGGGGGGGGGGGGAGGGAGCGTACTATATCTTCGGCAAAGTATATAATGAATCGAAAGGAACCAATTCAGGTATCAGGACCGTCTATGGAATTTCCGCGTGTATATACTGGCACCCCCTTCACCGGCGTGAACTGGGCAGACACGATATGACTTCCGTGTCTAAGCCTGTTGAAGTTGTCAGCCGAGCCAAAAAACGGCGTTTGGTCGCACAACTGCTCTACACACTGAGTACCTCCTGCAGATACACTGCCCCGCGATACAGTTGGAACACCAATCAATCTCCCTCGAATCAGCTCAGTCTATTAGAAGGTGTGAGCAGTGTCGGGCTCCTCGCCCTCGGTGGCACAAGATATGTGCACCCCTTCCGTCAGTGTAATAGCCTATTCACACGACAAGCATAAAGGTACCTTTAACATAGGTCCCTTTCCAATCGGCGAATGATCCCGCGCTCTTGAGTCGCGAGCAGATGCCACGCGCGGAGCATCACGAAGTGATTCGCCCCCGATCATAAAGGTCCCTTAGCTAAAGGAACCTTTATGATCGTGTGAATCGGGTATAAGACTGCATGGTCATTAAAGTGCGATAACCGATCGCCAATCTCATTGGCTGATCTTTTCGGAGTGAGGTCAGGGACTGGTGTTTCAAAGTGAATCGCGAGGTAGTATACACTCGGAGACGTTTGAAAGTTTGCAGCATTACGCGCGGTTCACGCTGACGTTGTGGACTTCTCCAACAATATCAAAATCGAGGCATGCATGCGATCAAACCAAATTCGAGAATATTTCTCGAAGTCGGCGATTGAAATATCCTCAGTTACAGTTTTATATGCATGCCGCTCTAAACGCCAGTGATTTGATTCCAAGAGGCAGGTCGCTTCAAAGCCTGCTCCTACACGGTGACATAAACCCGGACACTTTTTTTTTTTCGTAGTAAAGAAGATGTTATTGTGTAAGATGAGAATGAAAGCGAGAAGAAATCTATTTACGATTGACGTAAAAAGAAGTGACAGAAACGAATGGGGGAGACAACGTAATAGCAGAGTGCTTCGTTCTAACCGAAATTGGTTAGAGCGAAAGAGTGCACTCTGCTGCCCATATATCAAAGGGAGTCGCACCCGGTTCCTTTGCGCGTGACAAGATTGGTTGCGTGCCTACGCAGAACTGACACTCGTATCTTCATACACCGGTTGGGGGCCCGCGCTTGCACCGCATTATGGCGCCCAACCGGTTGCCACGTCTCGCGAGCAGTGCCGCCCGTCATTGCCGTTTACGCAAATTCGCGTCGAGGGCCGTCGCCGCCGCTTCTAATCGCCGACGCCGTCGAAGGCAATCTCCGCAAACGTGTTGCGTCGAAACAGGATCGCTGGCGATGTTCAGCGAGGCGAAAAGCAAACAAGAGGCCGCCTCGCACCCCTTAATTACTCGCAAATAACAGGTTAATCCAATCTCACTCGAGCGCGGCGCCATCAACAAACAACCGATGCCGCGATTAATGAACTCGGAAAATAATGAGCCATGAGACGCGCTCCGCTTTGCCCACCCGAAGGCGGTAAAGGGGTAATGGGAGCGATGGTGCGGGAAAAGTTTGCATTCCCGAGTCCTCGAGCTGGTGCGCGCGCTCGTCTTTGCAGTGGATACTGGGAAGAGATGATTACGTGTAATGTAGGCTAGAAAGTGCCACGTGCGTCTACACTCTCGAAGGATCCTGCAAGTATATATGCTGTTTCGCGATCCTCTTGGAACGCCGTAATTGATCCTCCCTTAATTTGCCGAAGTATGGGACGCGTCTAAAACTGCTGCGTTCGTTACCGCGTCAAAAAGAAAAAAAGAAAAAAAAAGTGGTCCCTCAATTTTTGTTTGATGACGTCATAGAAGTGTCACGCTGTCGCCGGTCGCGATCCTGGTGGTGTTACAGCAGTGGCGGTTGATGTGGCAGACGCCTGTTCGGCTGCAGGTCGTTGTCCAATGTGTCAATCCACGGAAGCTCCGGCAGTCAGATGTTGGGACGCTGTGACGACAGGGAGACTCACGTTAACTGGTGTTTTTTTTTTTGTTCGAAACTTCTACTGCCAGTTGCTAGGATGCAGTGATGTGATTGGTCCGAGTCATTTTGGAGCAGCTCTTGGAGCAGCCAAAAGACAATTTTGGAGCAGCAAAAAGAACTTTTGGTGCATCATTCTTATTCATACCAATGCAGACACTGTGGAGATTAATGTCAGAACTTCAGCTTGTGCGCTGTGAAGCATTATCATGAAGATTAATGTGTCGGCGCGTCCAACTAAAAGGTAATGTCTACATTGCCTTCTTTCTTACGTGCAACCCTTAGTTCACATCAATTGGACAGCAGGAGTGAGTTCTCAAACACAAAACTAGCGTTTAGTTGCGTGGAGAAGCACCAGACACGGTGAGAAGGTCAGTGAAGAAGGACAGCACAAACTGCTCTGAATGGTTATTTTAGGTACTGAATCTCACTGAAATAATACAATAATATAGAGCCCATAATTTAATGGTTCCTTCGAGTTCTTAAGTTTGTAAAAAACAGCAATTTTTAATTCAGATAAAAACAAAGCACTTGTAATCTGATTATGATCGTCAATTACATTTTTTGTGTAGAATTTCATAACAAAAACGACATGTGAACAAAACTTAAAAACAATCCCGCCGAACTCATGAAGGTTGTTCCCGAGCTTCCATCCACTGTTCCTGCCAACTTAATTCTAACTTAATCACATTTATATAAAAGTGATAGCTAAACAAATCAGTTGGCATAAATAAATAAATACACATACGAAAGAGCGCATATAAATGTTCTTGCACTACGGAAGTATCCTCGCTAAATCTCGATATGGAAAAAAGGTACCGCCAGGATATCGTAGTCTATCATACATACGAGCCAAAGTTGTATTCAGGAATTGTGTCGCGTCTCGCTCGGGTTGAGTGCTTTCCTCTTAGCACGGTGGAGTGCTGCGGCGAAGCAAGACACGCAAAATCGCAATGCTTACATTGCGGTTTTCGCTTCTCTGCAGTACACCAGTGGGCGAGGAGAAGCGCACTCAACGAGACTAACTAATCCTCTAGCAGAACAGACGACGAACATGAGGACTATTGCGAAACTTCTGAGTACTGTCAGCCTTTCATACGATATGCGATCGAATAGTACTTTATTTCAGACAATAGCCAAAAGTTCTGAGAACTCGCATAAGCATATCGTAACGGCCCGGCCGAGCCGCGAGGCCTGAGCTATAATATTTTCAGTATCATTAAAGTGCAACGTTGCGCCAAAACTAAATTTGGCGCAACGTTGGCGGAAATTTCTCACATTCTGGCAAAATGTAGCAGGATGTAGCAGGGTAAGCACTTTGGCGCAGTTTGGCGCAAATGGCGCAGCAATCACGTCACTGAGGATGTCGGCATCAGACAACATAACACTGCGTTTTGTTAAAACACCTAAAACTGACTGTGAAGAAAAAAAAATGAAACATCATTTGACTGATTCCTTTTCCTGCCTCTTCTACTTTTGGTTGTTTCAAGCAGGGAGGTAAAGGTAGATGAGGAGGAGTGGGAAATCCTGTCGGCCGACATCTGGAGTCCCGAGTGAAACATCGCGAAAGAGCGCGACAAAACACGAGAGAAAAAAAAACAACAATGATGCCAACTGAGGAACGACAGTCGCAACGGTAATCGCGAAGACTGAAAACTCTCAGCAAAATAAACAGTGATCATTTAACGTTGTAAACGAAATTCTGAGCTATTCTAACGCTTATAAAAAGCAATATACTCATAACGCTGCATTAACTTCCCTTCTGTCGAAATCTAGGAAATCTGGTGGTTACGCGGTTTCGTATTCCCGGGGTGTGCCTATCAAAACCATAGCGTGAATCTGCTTATCTGGTTTAGTTTTGCGTTGACGCGATGCCGTGCACCTGCGCGCTATGCAAAAAGAAAGCTTCGAAAGAAACGGGAGTATCTTTCCACCGGTAAGTGCGTGGATTGGTCTGTAGGAAGACCGTGAAATCTAGCGAATAAGACGTAAAACTAGTTGGTAACCATGTGTAAGACTCCGAAGGTCCGCCTCCATGCCCCGCCGCTTGCGGCAGCCAGAATGCATGGGAAAATGGCGGACCCTTTTCCTCTAGAGTTAGTATATATGAACACTATGGGTTCAAGTTTTTTCGCAACCAGTCTCGTCTGTTTTAACAAAACGGTAAACTTACGCCAGCTCGCCTGCGCCCTCAGTGTGTTTTGGATAACGCTTTCCGACTTCGTTTGTTGCCACCTTGGAGTCAGTTTGGACGCATGGGCGGAAGAGGACGCTAAACACACCAGTTGGAGACGCGTCCCTGCAGCCACCGTAGCCGAAGTAACTCAGACTCGAACGGGAAGTTTCCGTTGGGAAGAGGAATGGGCGTCTTTTTGCCACGAAAGTTGTAACATGACATACGTGAATCGATTGCCCTTCTCATTGCTTAAACTCCTTTGTCCTAATTGATACTTACACTGAATGTACCCCCACTCGCCTCATGTAATGCCCTTAATTGGGCCTTTGAGGTAGGATGAATAAATAAATAGATAAATAACAACGAATGCTGTTTCGAGCGCCCGTGCGTTTTATTTTACTTTCGAGCGCAAGTATGCTACCCCGATTACTGGCGATCTACTGACCGTTTTCCGGGAATGACGAGGCGCAAAATATGGGTTAGCTCGAAAACACGATCTGAGTAAGGACACTGAGCGTGACGTTTCGCTCGCTCAGCGTCTCTGTTCGCTCTTTCTCGCGTGAGTTGAAACGTGGTGGCGCCAGTGTGCAAATAGACCCGGACCGCTTCCGGTTCTGAACTAGACGGCGGGGTTCGCAGTATTTGCGAAGCCAAATATACACGCTGTATTATGGAAATGGCCGCTTAGAGCCCTGTCAGACTTAATTCACTCGTAAAACAAAAGAATGATGAGCAAAAAAAAAAATTAGAAAATATGCGTAAACCGGAAGTGTTCCACGGCTACCCAGCAGATGACGCCACTGAGTTTGTTGCCAAACAAGAAAGGGCGAGTGCCCTTTTACGCAATATCTCACGGAAAACGACTAATCTTATCGGAGCAGCGAACAACGAGGCAAAAGAAAACGCTTCAAAATAACGTCCGCGATGTGACACTGATTTACGCGAGTAACGTCACGCTCACTGTTCACATCCCAGGGTCTTAAAGAAAGAAAAGACTTTTCCAGCTTGGTCATCTAACTTTTTGTTAGCCGTGCCACCGGTGGGTGGCTCTTTTCAGAAGTCATCTTTTTTTCTAATTAATGATCTTTCGCGACGGCGTTGCTCGTTTGACTATAACACATACAAACCGCAATAGATCGCTCAATGACCCGACTAAGAGTCCGAATAAGCATCTTAGAAGCCGGAGAGAAGCTGACTACGGGTGTAAGGTCTTCTATACTTCGTTTCAGCTTAGGTCCGAGCGCGGCCGATGCTATGAGCCGAAGGGCCAATCAAACAGCGAAAGAGGCACAACGTCATGGCGTGCTCTCTGCAGTTGATAGGGCTAGTCGGTATTCGCTGTCTCTCTGTGCGTGCTCCTCAGCCGGCTAGTTCTATCAAGCGCAAAAATCACGCCATGACGCTGCGCTTTTCGCGTTGTTTGATTGTCCCTTGGGCTCATAACATCGGCCGCGCTCGGACCGAAGCTGAAACAAAGGAACCTCCACTTCCTCCTCTTTCTCTCCCTATCTTCTTTGCCCCTCCCCCTTGCCAACGCACGGTCAGTGAGTGGCTCGGCTCATTTGAGAAACAAGGGGACGGGTCGATCCGATCCATCTTGCCTGGCGCATGAGCTCTGCCTCTCTAATGAGCCGCTGCGGTTCCAGTCACGAGGCCGCCGTAAATTCATCCGGGATTCTTCGTAACCAGTACCGAATCTTGAGCCTGCCTTCCGTTCCTTCCATAAATCGGTGCGTCCTCGTACCGTACCCAAATTCAATTTCCGTTTATTTTATTTTTTTTTTCTCGCGAGGGTAATACCGTCTTCCTCTAGGGTAGTTCCGTGCGCTGAGCTGTACTGTTTTCTGGGAGAGGGAGCCATGATGTAAAACTTCGGGCGGATGTTATTTACGGATGGAGTCGAAAGGGCACACGCCTCCTGGTTTCTTCGCGCAGGTTTTTGTTGAGTCTATATCGACCGTTTCAGCTTCCAAGCGTGAACCGGTGTTTCCCCGCCCCCTCTTTTAATCGGGTTTGTATGTTATTAAAGCAGCTTCTTTTTTAATTAATTTATTTTTCTGGAACTTACACGATTAATAATTCGGCTGTGGGGTGGGTGTTGTTCCTGAACTTTAGGGAGCTGGGATCTGGCGGGATATAGCAATTAACTTGGTGATTGTCTTCTTTTTTTACATTGCGAATTATTTAATTATATTGTCACGGGAAGACTGCCACTTTTATTTATTTTTTCCTGGAAATAAAGTAAAAGGAAGTGGAGAACTGCAGTTAAACATTTGAAACATTCAAATAAGATAAGCAGATTGAAAAAACAAAAAGCTGCGGCATGCCCCACTCACACATAACAAAGAACGTAACCCAGAGAAATTGAAAGACACGTACAAGTCCGTAGGAAGGTTCACACCTGCATATAAGACCACTCTAATGCGCCGAAAAACTGAGGAACACGAGGAGACGGGAGCTCGCGAGGACTTCAGAACGGCTTGTTCTGATTAGAACGATAAGGGGTAGATCTAAAGCTAGCTAGCTGCCTTTGTCACCACTGCAGTGGTCGAACCCGTTCGAATGCAGAGCGCTGGCGTCCGACGTCTGGCCCTCGCATTCGAACGCTTTCGACGAGTGCAGCAGGGACAAAGAGCGATAGATTTAGATCTACGAGCTGCAGTTCTTTTTCGGAGCCATAGCCGAATCGGGAACTCACGTAGGTGCCCGTGAGACCATCACTAAAACGCGCAAACGCGCGTCATCCGACGCGCCAATGACAGGGTACGTATAGGTCAAGCCTTTCTGACACCCGTGCGACAATCCATCTCCGGGAGGACCTTGACGTGCCATCGAAAGGCGAATAGTGCCAGCAGGCGGTCCTCGCCCGCGACACGTCCTGCGGTTGTCCTCCGCATCTCTGTACTAAATTCAGGAGGGTCTTATACGAATGGACCGTTCGCTGGGGCACTTAGCGTGCACGAGGTAACGCACAAAAACTACGATGATACCATCTTCCGTATCTGCCTTCGAACAGACATTCGATCGGCGATGTCACAAACACAAGCGTGCAACGGCGGCTTTCATTAATCCCTGCGTACTGAGCATTTTACATGCTGCACAAGGCTGGATTATACTATCATCACACAAAGTGGCACTCTAGGAGGTGCCCGCCCGTTTACTTCTCCTCAGAGCTCGGTCGAGGGCGGCCATTTATATAGCGGTCTGCGAAGCAAATGACGAGGCGTACAAGATGGTTTGAGTCGAAACAGCATGTCCTTGGGCCCTGTGATAGACTCCACTAGCGAGCCAGTCTTCTTTACCTCGTCACCTGCCGAAGGCGCCCATTGCACCGATTGGTCCAGCACGTGTTCTGTTTTTTACGTCTACTGATCGGCAGCTCGACGCTCACAAACACGACGCCACAGCCAGAATATGTAGCGCGATACAAACTGGGCGACGACAGCGACGCCACGTTGTTGCTTTCTTGAGCGCGATAATTTTTTACAGCCTGCCAGGCTGTAAAAAATCATCGCGCTCAAACCTTTCATAAGCCCCACACCTTTCATAGCACTTTATCATTCTACTAAACGGAGCGCAAGTTCGTCTGCTTCTTGTACAGGGGTTTCGATGATGTCAGACCGCCGAGCTCTTATTGGCTGATTGAAAAAAATAGTGGGTAGACCTCAAGGCAGCTACACTCTAAAAAAAGCCCATGAGTCTGCTTTCCCGCACAACACTCAGAGAGCCAGTCACCGCAGCTTACGGAAACAGCTCAGTGAATGACAATGCCGAAACATATGTTTAGACCAAAAAACGTAGTCTGAGTTGTGACATTAAGCAATGCAAGCGTGACGTTTTGCATTGCTTAATGTCACAACTCGGACTTCGTTTTTTGGTCTAAACATATGTTTCGGCATTGTCATTCGCTGAGCTGCCTCCGTAAGTTGCGGCGATTGGCTCTCCGAGTGTTGTGCGTGGAAGTAGACGCACAAACATTTTTTAGAGTGTAGCATTGAGGTCTACCCGCTATCCTTCCAATCAAAGCCAATCAGAGTTCGTCGTTGTTCTGACGTCACCGCCACTCCTGCGCAAGAAGCAGACGACTTGATCTCCGCATTAGCGCCGAGATGTGTCGGTAGCGCCCTCTTATGGGCTTCGTTCGTGACGTCACGACCAGGATTTTCCACGCCGTGATTGGCAGGATTTGCCTCTGTCTCGCTGTGATTGGCAGGATTTGCCACGCCGTAAACCGGTGATTGGGCAGCGTCATCAGTATAAGGAGGTTCGGCCAATGGCGAACTTCGACCACAGCGACGCTTTTGGTCGCGCACATCGCTAATAGACCATTTGTTGTATTACCCAATTAAGCATCAAGGAGAATGCAGGGATTGGTGTTCCACGCGCCACACGCGGACGCCTTTTTCGTATAAAATATTCGAAGTAAACAACCAAAATAAAGCGCTGACGAACGCGCATGCAAGATTCAATTTTTTTTTTCGGTATTTGCTTCAGAGAAGTTACTACTGCCGAGGACAGCACGTGCGGCGCGTGGAACACCGATTCCTGCATTCTCCTTGATACTTGGGTAGTATAGCAATAAGTCTACACTATAAAAACGTTTGTCCATCTACTTTCACGCAAAACACTCGGAGAACCAATCAGCGCAACTTACGGAGGCAACTCAGCGAATGACGATGCCGAAACATCTGTTTAGACCAAAAAACGCAGACTGAGCTGTGACATTAAGCAATGCAAGCGTGACGTTTTGCATTGCTTAATGTCACAACTCAAACTGCGTTTTTTGGTCTAAACAGATGTTTCGGCATCGTCATTCGCTGAGTTTCCTCCGTAAGTTGCGCTGATTAGTTCTCTGAGTGTTGTGCGTGAAAGTAGACGCACATACTTTTTTTAGAGCGTGGCATTGGGATTCGTTCTTGTGTGTTCTTATCGGCGAATGCTGTATCAATATTGGTTGCGGAGCAAGGACTCTCTCGAAAACTCACCACGGCCTGCGTTTTTTTTTTTGTTTTTTTTCATGCTGTTTGTAGCACAGTGTGAGCTATATATGTTACACCGTGGGCTATTGGCGAAGTGCGCGATCGAAAGCGTCATCGTGGTCGGCCTTCCACCTAGAGCAAAGCGCACATGAAGGTACCGTACGTCCACCTAGGGTGCCTTCACGTGCGCTTTGCTTAGGGTGGAGACATCTCGCCATTTTGTCCCACACTTTTATTTTTATTTTTTGTTCAGAAGCGCGTGAAAGAGCGTGTCCCTGCACGCGTTTGTGGCGCTGACTGTGCTATGGCGACATTTTGTTTTCGTCGATTTCTTTGTATTTTCCCCGTGAGCGCGAGCTGTCGGCATCGGGTACTACAAAGGGTGGCATCACCCTAAACAGAAGGACATTGAGGCACCCTACGTCCACCTATTGCTATATTACCCAAGCGTCAAGGAGAATGCAGGAATTGGTGTTCCACGCGCCGCACGTGCTGGCCTCGGCAGTATAGTAACTTCTCTGAAGCAAATACCTAAAACAAATGGCATCTTGCACGCGCGTTCGTCAACGCTTTATTTTGGTTATTTACTTCGAATCATTTATATGGGGAAGTCGTTCGCGTGTGGCGCGTGGAACACCAATCCCTGCATTTTCCTTGATGCTTGGGTAATAGGGAGTATTCACTGGACGCCATATTTGTGGGTACTGTTTAGAGCGCATGCTCAGAACGAGCTCACATCAACAGGCTGCTAAGACCGGCACTCTCGATGGTGCGGAATGCACGTTGCAGAAGAACTGTGGAAGCTCACCATCAGCACGCGCTCAGCATTCGCGCACACAGCTATGGTCGCCAGTGAATACTCCCTATATAGCAAATGGTCTACGTCAGCAAAGGATTTCTCATCGACGGAAATAAGAGGAATGTAAGAACTTCAATTTTGACGCTGTTGGTTTCAGAGCGCAATGATTTCAAGCTTTCACGCTCTTCATTACAAATACCATCAGGGGGGCATCGGTGGCCGAGTGGTCTAGCGCACACCAGCTCGGAGCACGTGGAGCGAAAGCTCGCGCTGCAGAACCCAGGCATCCTGGGTTTGAGCCCCACCCCTGCCCGTTTCGATCTGGATGAGCATCGTACCGGCGTGCGGTCGTGTATCACTACTGCGTGATGCACGTTAAAGACCCCAGGCTAGTGGCTGTACCGCACTGGCTAAATTTCTCATCTACAGCTGAAAGACTCGTCGCCCCTGTGAGGCAGACCAAGTTCTAGACTGTATAAACACACACACAACCCAATTTAATTTTACAAATACCATCGAACTTGTTTTTCACGAGGTGATGACGTCACGAGAGGGAACCATAGGAGGGCGCACCGAAACATCTCGCCGCTAATAGTCACAACGATTCCACGAGCGCTCGTGCCGTCGCCGGCCAGAGGGTGGAATGAACGACGTTTGGGAATGACCATCGGTCCCGTGGCGAGTGCGTGGCGAGTGGCGAGGCCCGTCGCGCGCTCGTCCACCTGCTTCGATTCACGGGAGGATCGGGGGGTGGCAGTCGTGGAGGGAATACTTAAAGGGAAGCTACGGAGCTTCTTGGAAAAAATGAGTTAGAAGCGAATTCTAGTGTATTTTTACCCCGTGAACCCGAATACCCAAACCATTTGCTGCGTAAGTATTGTTAAACGCGAGAAAAACGCGAAAGACAGTCGCTGTCCGTGACGTCATCGACGGATCTTTTGGCTGCCCAAGGCTAGGGGGGCGGGGCTTCAGCCCTATTTTGAAAATACTCTTGTGGCTCTCCGGCGCGTCGCATTGAAATATAATTTTGATATCTGTTATTCTAAAGGCCAAATGAACGCAGTTCAAGCGTTTTTTCTCAAAAGTAGAAGTGCCCCATCTTCCCTTTAACGCGGCCTCCGACGCGCTGCTTAGGGGGTGGACGACCCTTTCCTGCGTGATGGATCGGGTTGGGTTGATGATAATCAAGCCGTACGGGCACCATTTGCCTATTCGCTGATCCGTCCGTATATGGAGGCAGCGTGCAGCGCTCGTGTTTGTCGCTTCTCGGGGATTGTCGCCGCGACACCTTTATTGCTCCTGCCGGATTCACTGCACGGCACAGCTACATTGCATCTCATTGCTTGTGTTAATAACAGTTTTAAACTGCATGAGGAAAAAAAAAAAAGAAGCTACTGGCGGTTGTTTGTATGTGTCATCTTCTATACACTGACATCGTTATAAAAAAAAGAGCAATTAAGAAACACACAATCTTCAGCTGCTTTGAACTTGACAGCTTGTAAGCGAGGTAATGGCGCGCGCCGGATAGCACGGCGGTAGAACTATTCTTCTCAAACTGATTGCATCCAGGCTTTTATTATTATTTTTTTATTTGCAGTGTGCAAGGATGAAGTTTACCGTACTCACTGTTCCCCTTCCTCCTTTTTACTCAACAGATGAAGACCTAAGGCCAACAGTTGTGCTGTATCGGCTACATTTCTCACCTACGGCGCGTAACAGTGTCGCCATACTCTGGAGGATGAAGGTCGCGTTGCGAAACATTTTTTTTTTATATATACATCACCTGCACCCGACGTTATTAAGGTCACTCCTGTTGACCATCCTCAGATGTTCGTGCCGAGAAACAAAAATTCGGTGCTGCGCAATGTATGCAGCCAAAGGTACGCGCTTAGCAGCAAGGCGACCACCACAACGGCAGGCGGTGTGAAGTCAGTGCAAGCCACGTAGATTTACGGGATAAACCTGTATCTTTGGGCTCAACCACAACGCGATGCGATAATTGCGAACGTATCGTTCGAACGCGCCGCAGTGTGTACGCCCCCCCGAAAACCGCCGAACCATGTCGCCCACAACGCGGGCGTCGGGACCGCGGCAATCTCGAGTCGCACGGTCGGCCGCAGCCGCTCTCCCATTTCGTTCCGGCCCCCGTTCGACGCGACACACACCGCGCGAAGAGGGAAGACGCGGGAGCGATTCCTTCGCCTTCGCGAGTCAACATTGCGCAACTCGAAGGGCCGATGAGAAATGACGCGCCGTCTTCTTTCTGTGGGAGATGAATCGCTCGCTTCCCAATCGCGCGTGTAGAGTGTTTATACACGCCTGACTCCCGCAAAGATCTGGACCGATCGGCTTCCCCGTCTGAAACGACCGTCGTCATCTTCGACGCCGATCACGTCCCTCGATCGCACATGTTTGCGGCGCCGCCGTCATTGTACCGCCAGATTCCAGCGTCATATAACACCAACACGCCATCTACAAGCAATCCCGCGTTCGCCCTCACCATGCAGGTGTGGTCACCGCGCGTGGTCAGAAACCAGAGTCAGGTGACATGAAGCGTGTGCACATGCGCAGTGTGAACACGATAAGCCACGCCCTGCATTCTTAAAACGATAGCTTTACAGGCGACGCTTTGCAGAGATTTCGGCTTCGCCTACCGTCGTCGCCACGCGGCCGAAGAAGGAAAACTGTCAGCCTTTCTATTCTGGTGAAAAAGGAAAACCAGCGAAGCTGTACTATGGTGGGAAAGAAGTAATGGCCGGCCGCAAGTCGGCAAGCCAGAGTGGAAAGGCTAGAAAGGTTGCCGCCATCTAGGAGCGACGGCGGCAACCAGACAACCGGCAAGCCGGTTGCCTGGTTCCTGCCGTCGCTCATAGATGGCGGTAGCTGTCCGGAGTATTGTGTCGACATTTATTTGCTGGCGGACACGATCCTGGGCAAACTAGCCCTTAACAGCTCCGCTTTAAAAAGCCTTCTCTCCCCTCTTGCCGCGAGGAGTGGGAACACGGGGACGTCCCGTCGGCCGTGCCTCGCGAGGAAAGCAGACGACAGTCCAGGCGTCCCGCCAATAATTGCGCGTCGCAGGGAGAATGTCCATGTCGTCTGCTTAAAACAATTCTTTTCAAACATTCCTCGCGTTATGCGAAGTCCCAATTTGGCAGAATCCAGCTGCTACGCGTAACGTTGTATGGTTTTGAAAACTTCCACCAAGCTTACCCATTTACTTCACGGATTACTGGTGGCAGTTCTCAGTGGCATCCACGCCGCCAACCACGACGGCTATGAGAATTAATCACGCCGCACCTCCCTCCTCAGGTATACGTAACGGAACCATTCCACCAGCATACCGGGACCGTGCTGCAGCTATTGATTGTGTTTCTTCGGCGCACTGTGGGCGAAACATACGACTTTTTTTAAAGCTATCTGAGCGCAAAATAAAGGCCGAATCGTCTACTTTCCCGTCACCGCGATCTATTGAGCGGGTTCACGGAGTGACGAGCCCTCAAAACGGCAGAGTGGCCCGAAACGTTTTCCTCCCGCGGGTGGCATCTTAGATCGAGTCATTTTCTGCGCATCATCGTTCGCTGCACATGTTGTTGATTGCTTTGATGGGCCCATCACTCTGCGAGCCCATCGCTGCAATACATCTTACACTACACAAGTGTAAGGCACGTATATATATCGCCCTGCACCTGCTTAAGGCCGGTTCTCACATGCAGCGAAGCGCTGATGTAGCGCTGCTCACGTGCCGTCAGCTACTTATCGTCTGCCATGAGCAACCGTTTTGACGGTGCGATACAAAGCTGGTTAACGCTCCCGTCGGCACGTGCTTAGCGCGAGGTCAGCGCTATGCTTGTAGCGCTCCGCTGCATGTGTGAACAGGCCTTTATTTATACACTTTGCAAATGATCGTGTGCCTACTTTTGCCTAAGAGCAAGCGGAAAGCCAGTTAATATGATCTTCGGAAAAAGGTGAGCCAATCACAAAGCCCAAAGAACATATCGAGCTAAAAAATCAAATGCGCATGAACGGGATAGAGTAGTAGGTGTAGACTCGATGAAGGTGCGACGGTGAAAATAAACTCGCTCGTATCTCGATCGGCTTTGCACTTTTAATCATACTGTTTGCTTATACATCATACAAAAGAGTCTGCAAACAGATTCGAACACGAGTCATCATGCACGAGATCCGTGCTCCGAATGCCCCGAGTTCAAGGAGAAAAGAAACTTGCCGCGCGGCATTCGATATCGCGGTGCTACAAGCGCCACGAGCGCGTGCGGGGACATGCTCTTTCGAGCGCTTCAGAAGAAAAGTAAAAGGGCATGGAACAAAATGGTTACTACTTGTTATCACCTTAAGCAAAGCGCACATGAACGCACCCTAGTATGATGTATAAGCAGTCTGACCCCGGCTTTAGAAGTTCTCGTGTGTATATACGGCCAGAAATTGAGGCAGAGGAGGAGACTGCGCGCGGACGTCGAAACACGGAGCTTTTGTTCGAATGTTTAGCGGGGAAACGCCTCTGTCTCTACTCAGTCTAGGAACGCGTTCGAACGCCAAACTCTCGCGTCCAGCGTTTGGTGTTCGCGTTCGGGCGCGTTCAACCAGCGAGCGCATCGCGGGACAGTATATACAAAATGCCCGAGTGATGTAACTGGGATACACGCAGCAGGGTTGTCCGTCCTCGAAGCTGCTGGATCGGCGTTTCACCCATTCCTCAGCGGGACGCGGCGCCTGGAGCGGCGCGGGCGGTCCTCGTTGGCAGTTCCCGAGTGTCGGACCCTGTTTAGTGGCGGCGCGACCCCGACCGTGTTCGCCGTTGGCCACGCTCGTCGGAGGTCTCCTCGCCGTCCTGACGGATGACGGGGCCGTCCGGGTCCGTGCGGGAGGCGGTGTGCGGCACGCGCTGCGGGGGCTCCCGCGGATGCCGCCGGAAAAACACATCACGATTCTCCGCGTGCGCTTTCTCGCTTGCGCGCATACGTCTGTGTGATGTTTCTGTTTTAACAAAGACTGCGTTGTTGCAGTGTTGTTGGTGGTGGCGCGCCCGCCGAGGTTGGCTCAGGGTGGGGGGGCGTGTGAATCTGGTTAGTGGGACGGGCAGCGAGCTGCTCTGCGAAGGGGTCCCTCCGCGAAGGGCGACGGTGTGCGGGGCAATGGACCTTTCGCGCTTTGACGCCATCTATCGGCAAACAAGGAAGCACCTTTGACTGACTCCTAAAAAAGTTTAATCAGCTATCCCACTTACATTTTAACTGCCTCCTACAGCAGCTGAAAATTGGAGCATGTTGCAATTCGGCACGGCTCCTATAGATTCGGATACCGGTTGATAAGCACTCATCTGCTACCTCTGCGCATGCGAATAATAATAATAATAATGATAATAATAATAATAATAATAACAAGTTACTTTTAGTGGATAAAAAGTCAAGTCGGTGTACGAACAAAATTAACGTTTCCGTAAAGAGCCATCTTTAATCAATCTAAAAGTGAGAGAGCAAATTAAACCGATCTATCCGCTATAAGTATCGGAGAAAAGGACACAGACGGAGAGGATGGATGACGAAGTTCTGTCGAGGCCCAATAGTTGTTATAATAATGTGTTTTGTTTTTGTTAATATTTGTTTACAACAACGTACTGAAGTGGTGCTCTATTGTCCACAGGCTTTGCCCCGAGAAAGTACACACGCGGTACAAAAGAACTCAGTTCCAAAAGTTTCTTTTTCAAACTTCGGCATAGCCTATATCAATATATTCGCAATATAAGTGTGTTCACTATATCGGTTTTTGAAATTACTTTACGAGTGTTACAAGTAGAGCTTTGCTGTATACACAACATTATACTCCCAATTCACCCCCCCCCCCCCCCCCCAAAAAAGAAAAGAAAAAAAAAAGAGCAAGAAATAAGGGGGCTACGTTGTTTTCAAGGCAACGTTCCTTACGCCTGCGGAATTTCGAATCGATCGGCATTGTTCGATGATTTTCGTGATGCGGCACCCCACAACAACCCTTTTCCCAGGCAGGGCAGCTGGCAGCTCAGCTGTCGGGGCAACCTCCGGGCTCGAGTGAGTCGTGACGCGGAGATCGCCACCCGCCGTGCCTCGAGCGCCCAGCGGGACTCTCCCGGACCCGCCCTCGATCGTCATGCGCTTGCGTGCGGAAGACTATGTGCCGGCACGTGTTCCCGCGCCCCTGGTGTCTGGCCACCCGCCCAGTGGGACCCCGTCACGAATCATCTTTGCATTGCCCGGGAGCAGGGCTTGTGCTCGTTAAACGCCAACATATACAGACTGTGAAGCAACTTCTCCCCTCCGAGTTTCTCCACTCTCCGTCTCCTCCAACCATATCCGTTTTCCCGACAGCGCAACTAAGGCTGCGATGTCGAAAATAATGCTTCCTCTAAGCATTGTGCATATATGCAATGCACGTGGGAGGGTCCAGAATAGCTTCAGATTGCTCCGCGTTAGCAAAATTCCGCTTTGGTTCCTCTAAGGAGTTTCGGAAGTCACACTACGCAAGCGTAGAACTTTCTGCGCCGGTTCGGTGTGACGACTAAAGCTCCCCGGGGGACTCAAAGCATTAGGGCCCCTAATCTAAAACTCTCTAATGTGCCGTCCGGGCAATTCGAAAGTCTTCAGACCTATAGGGCAGTGAAAGAGTTAGCGCACCAGCGCATGCCACGAGCGGAACGCGCGTGGCTGGTATTGTGGCCTGATTCGCTGCCGCTCCCCCGAATGGCATCTGCAGCAAAATAGCGTTTCAAATAGGAGGCCGGAATTCCTCTCGGCTTCATACTTCCCTCTTCGAACCTCGAAACAAAGCAAGAAAGGTGCCCATGTGGCAGGTGTATTGCAGTGCTATAGACCAATGCCACGATTGTTTTGACCACCCGCCTAAAAGACAAGGCCTGCTGCGCCTATTACACGTCCGCGTTGCCACGAGTGCGTCCCTGCATGTCGCATTGCTATGTCTCCTCACAACGATCGCAAGGCATGCTGGCGCGCGGCGATGCCGAGATGCATACGTCGACAGGGGCGTATCTCACTAACGATCGTCCGAATAATGAATGCGTCAACATTAATTGCCCCGGTGCATGCAGCTGTCTTTTGTTTGGACTGTCTTGGTTTTTACTGGACTGGTTTCGTGAGGCCGATACGCGGTTTCCCGCAATGCTCTCTCGCTCCGTTCGCTCACCCGTTACGTCCACTTTCCCTCATACAAGACGGAAAGAGTCTCCTGGCACGCTTCCAATAAAGCACTGCGGGAGCGGGAGAGGAGGGGATTGTGCGGCCCTGGCAATGGCACAACGTACGCGACAACGGGAAAAAAAAAAAAAAAAACGAGACGCAGCGACGACGCAGTTTGCGCGAAACCGCCTACACCCGGGAGGGAAGATTGGCTATACGATGCAAGATGCGGACAGTTGCGAGGTCGGTATATCCTTTCTTTGCTGAGACGGAACCAATGCCGACGAATTTCGTCGAGAATCAGCGTATAGCGATAGCAGCGATTTCGGCATCATTTTGTTTTCGCAACTTAGTGAGGCGGCGTCCGGTTCAAGATTCAGTTCGTACACACTAGTCACTCAATGAACTACGCTTCAAAGCAACGGCACTTCAGATGTCTTGGTGCTCAAAAACCCCCTTTGCACCTGACGCGTTTGTTTTAATTGCAAAAAATTTTTTTTCGGCCCCCAAGATGCTAAGACGGTCCACAAAAAAAAAAAAAAAAAAAAAAAAAAAAAAACGATATCGTCTGAGTTTTCTTATGCGGAGCGCGAGTTCGTCTGCTTCTCGCGTGAGGGTTGCGGTGACGTCAGAACGACGCCGAGCTCTGATTGGCTGATTGAAAGCCAATAGTGGGTGCACCTCAAGGCATCTAGCATTGAGGTCTACCCACTATCCTTTCAATCAAAGCCAATCAGAGCTCGGCTTCGTTCTGACGTCACCGCAACCCTCACGCGAGAAGCAGACGACTTGCTCTTCGCAGAGGGTGCCCCAGTGTGATGACAATGAACCTTTTCCACATACCGACGGCACCAGGCGGTGGCTGCACAAACTAAAAATCGAGGAAGTGATCTACCCGCGCATCCAATCGATTATGGAGGCTACACTACCAGTTTCTTCGCTTTCTGAGCAGCTGCGCGTGCCCAGCGCGACTTTAAAGAGGGGAATCCGTAGCGTCCACCCAAACGTCGTGTTTTTCTTTCCGTCGACGTTCTTTTTTTGTGTAACACAATTATATATGTGCTGCAGTTACGTGTTATACTCGCTAATATACATACTCCTTCCGAATTTCCTCGATTCTTCGTTCCGACTTTCGGCGCTTGGCATCGGGCGCTCGCGCGAGCGCAGAACGCTTCTCGGAAAAGGTCCATTGCATAAAGTCATCGATCATTTTTGCCGGAGCACTCGGCTCACTCATTAGATTCATCGAAGGTTCGATTGGTGTTCCGAGTGCATTGTGGGGAGCAGCGTGCATCGTTTATGGAGCTTCCGAGAGTGCATATCCTCTCCCGCGGCCAAGTGAAACGGCACTGCGAAATTCCTCTAGTCGGCGAATGCGGAAAAAAACTCCGGGCATGTCCAGTCCCGACCATCGTGGCTTACGTGCGGTGCAACCTACGGAGCGAATGACAAGATCAAAATATATGTTCAGATCTAAACAAAGCCAAAAACCTGGTCTAAACTGCGGCACGGTAAAACGTCACAGTGAAAGGAACGAATCAAAGAAATAAGAATGATAGGGGTTCGGAAAGAATCACGGTAAGTATGGACGTGGGAGAGCCGGAGAGGGTATTGCAAAGCAACAACATAAATAAAAAAAAAAAAACATCTAGCGTGAGTGATGTTTAGTGGCAGACCAGCAATTTCAACACCTTGGCAGGAAATTACACGGCCGTTAATCGCTCTCCAGCGAGTCGGTCGTTTATCCGCGGACTGAAGAGCGGACGGCTCGATCAAACGCCGAGGCGAGGAAGTCCCGAATCCTGCGGTGCGTGGCGTTGGCTCCCACACGCACCTCCCGCGGCTCAGCGCTGGCCGGGGCTACACCTCGACGCCCGGACGATTCGTCTCGTCTCACGGGGCCACAATTCGAGAGTGGTCCTTCTCGCGTCCCTGACCTCACCCCGTTGCGCTGACCCGTCTGGCTGCTCTTCGGCGCATTAGCACACTGTAGCCCGCCAACAGACGCCGGATGGTGCGGTGCAGCGGGTGGCGCACGGAGCTTCTCCGTGCGTTCGCAAGGGACCACCGAGGAAGCCATAATGGAATCTGGCAGGCCATGCCTTCAATTACAATTCCGCGCGCGTAACTTGTGGGCGCCGGGCTTGAGGGTCCGCGTGTGTGCGAATGTATGTTTGTGTGCCGCGGTCATTGACGACCGAAAGTGTAACTCGTATGTCTTGTGCCGATCTCGTGTTGTGGACTTTGTTGTTGAGTTGTAATTCGCCAGACCGTCCATGGCTGAATTATGAGTGCTATTTGAAAAACCGTCCACCGGCTGACTATCTCACGTGGCTGGCATGTAACTATATCCGGTGCCGTGCCAACAGCGGAAGTCGACAGGCCGACTGCCAGCCAGGGGGGTAAAGGTGGGTGAGGAGGAGTGACAAATCCCGTGCGCCGACACCCGGGGTCCCGAGTGAAAGATCGCGAAAGAGAGCGACAGAACACGAGAGAAAGAAAGCAACGTTGCCAGCTGAAGGACGACAGTCGCAATGGTAAACGCGAAGACTGAAAACTCTCAGCAATATAAACAGTGATAATTTAACGTTGTAAACTAAATTCTGAGCTATTCTAACGCTTATAAAAAGCAATATAGTCTTTACGCTGCATTAACTTCCCTTCTGTCGAAATCTCGGAAATCTGGCAGTTGCGCGGTATCGTATTCCTCAACCGCGCCCACCCGCGCCCACCGGCGAAGCCGGGTATCTGGTTTAGTTCAGCGTTGACGCGGGGCCGTATACGTCTGCGCGCTATTCAAAAGAAAGCTTCGAAAGGAACGCGAATATCTTTCCACCGGTAAGTTCGTGGATTGTTGAAGTCCATGACACTGCTCTGATGATATATTTGTGAAATCGAAGGCAGTTGGTAACCATGTGGGACCCCGAGGGTCTGCCTGCATGCTCCGCCGCTTGCGGCAGCCAGAATGCATGGGAAAATGGCGGACCTTTTCCTCTAGAGTTAGTATGTACGATCTCTATGCTGCCAGCCGACGAACCACTTTCTCGAGTGCCTCCGTCTTACTCTCCGCGGGGGTAAAACATCACGTGTTCAGATATACAGCGGCGCTCTGCTCCGTTAAAACGAGTACGCTCCGGGCTTCCCCAGAAAAAGAACGCAAGAGAGAGAGAGAGAGAGAGAGAGAGAGAGAGAGAGAGAGAGAGAGAGAGAGAAAAAGAGAAAAGCAGAAAAAGAAACGCCTTCATTACTTTAGATATGGTCCCTTTGCCGTAACGGGTTGAGAGATTTCGAGCCTTCGCTTCTCGTTTGCCGGGAGCTGGCGCCAGGGGTCTGCTCGGTGCATGTAGCCTCGCTGTACCCTAGAGAGTCTAGTCTGAACGGAGGGTTCATCCCGAACCAATGGGGAGAGCTTGTAATTTAATGGCGGACGCATCCTGCGGAGACTAGTCGCGAGTGTGCATGCCCCACGTAATCGCGTGGCGAGTAGGAAAGCAGCCGGAAAGACGGAGACGCTCGCATGACCCCGATGGAGCAGTTGGAAACTCTTTGTAATCTAGGCTCTCTATGGTGCTGCCATGTTCCAACATACCTTTTGCCAAATTACCCGAGCACCAAGAAGCACGCTGCGAGTGTAGTTACACATACATCTTGCACGCGCGTTCGGCCCACACTAACACATCACATTCTCTCCCTGTGTTATCATTGCCCTTGTCACCCTAATACTACAACAAAAGCACAACCTTTTTGCTCTTCTTTTTGAGGGGGGGGGGGGGGGGGCGATATAATTAGATGTTAAATTTCCCAATTTTATGCAACTCGAAGGTAAACATCTAAGATGTTTCCCATCAATAAAGAAGTTTATTGATGCGACAGTTCATAGGCTGACCCATTTAATGCAACAAATAATTTGTAAGTGTGTCGGCAGATGTTTTTGTGTTGTTTTTTTGTGCAATTTTATTCGATTGTACATGATCAAAATATCTATAGGGAGGTGAGCCCCTTTGACCCTTGAACATCATCTCAGCTATTTAAAAATAGCCAAGCCGAAGTCGACCGAAATGGAGGGAGCTATATATGTCACCGCATTAATGCAATTTTTCACACTATGCGTTTTAAGTTCATGCATATAAAGGCGTATGAAGGGTAAGAGTAGAATGCTAGCACTGCAAAAATAAACCATGTAACAGTATAAACGTGGCCCGGTGTCCGAATATTCCCCACCAGAAGTTAAGATGAGATGGCGAAGTTTCAAAGAGTTCCCATCTTTTATTAGCTTCTATGCTCTATTGCGAGGATGAGAGCTATTTTTGGAAATGCTAAATTTAAAAATGGCGGCCAGTGCAGGCCACGAACGCGTGGCAATGAATGGCACCTGCCGCAGTAAACAAAACGCCGCTTTTTCACTGCAAATATTAGAAAATCGTTTCTAACTTCTGAATCAAATGACGAAACTTTGCAGTCATATTTGCACCGCTAGAACCCAAACCGGATGAAGAGTGGACTTTCGGCAAAGCACCGGAACGCATGAGCGAAAAATCAACCGAATTTCGAACGAAAATCGAAACCTCCCAGAAGTGTTTCATGCCATATTTCAGAAACAAAGCGTATGAAGTGCAGGCCAATCGGTTTTTGTTTAAGGTATAATCACGATTGCAGTCGGACAAACACCGACGTGTTTTTCACGCTTTTTTTTAATATCGTGAAATCTTTATTATTATTATTTTTTTTTCAAATACCAATTTTTTGTGGAATATATTTGGCTTCACATGTGTTCCAGCCTTACTTTATTTTTGCCGCGCGACAAATGTGGTCCGCTTTTTTGGAGCGACACTCAAAAAGAATGCCCCCCCCCCCCCTCCCCCTCCCCTTTCAAAGGGTTCGCGGCGGATCCACCACACCTTGGCAGGGCTGCTGCAGGGACCACCAGAAGCGAAACGCATCCCACTCGTTCCGTGATCTATGGTCTTGCACACGGCGCCTTCTCCTTTGCGAGGCTACAAGATGCGAACACAAGGGTGGCACTTTGTTCGGCCCGTCATCCTCCCCGATGTGGAGGGCGGCAGCGGAAGCGTTTTCCTTTCTGATAACAGACAAGCTGCACGAGTGTGGACGCGTATACACTCTGAGAACGCGTAGTAAGTAGCATCGCTGCAGTCTTACACCGGCGCAATACCCTCGCGCTTGCTCTAGACCCGTTCAAACTAAGAGCTGGAGCTGAAAGACGTCACGAGAGTTTAATCGGAGCACTCCGTAAACGTCGGCACTTGTTCAAGAGTCTCTTTTATGTCTGCGACGACACGTGAAGCTGGCATTAGAACAGCACTGGAACTGACTAAACCTCAATTCCCTTAAAAACGCGCGCGCGCGCGCACGCACGCGCGCGCACGCACGCACGCGCACGCACGCACGCGCACGCACGCACGCACGCGCACGCACACACGCACACACACACACACACAAACACACACACACACACAAATACACACAAATACACACACACACACACACACACACACACACACTGCTTCCTCCGTATACATACACACACACACCACTCACACACACACTCCTCTCCAAAACAACATTGTTTTAAATTCCCGGATTTGCCAGGCATGTCGCACAAATAGTTACCATGAAAAAAAAAACAAAAAAAAGCAATATTTACGTCGCGAGTTTTATATTAAATCAGTGGTCCGGACAGCTAGCGCTCGGCAAGGAATTGTTTATTTTTGAGGAAAAAAAAAAAAGAACAACCAGAACACTTTTTTTTTTTGTGTGCGTGTGTGTGTGGACAAGCTGTATATTTCTTTTTTTGACGGCCTTTGGTTTGTGGTTGGGGGGGGGGGGGGGGGGGGGGGGGTTGAACAATTTGAGTTATCGTCCGCATTTTTCCCGACATTCTCTTTTTCTCTGGACCTGAATATAAAAACATGAGGCCTTCATCCCCAGTGAATTGTAGCTACATGTCTTTAAACAAAACTCTGCTTAAAGAAAGAAACGTGACGAAAGTGTTCAGTTTAGGTCACTGCAATACCTCCGTGAAACCCCAGCATCCCACCGCCTCATTTTCGCAACACACCGTACCACTAAACCGCTGTGCCATTTCGATGTACTTTCAGGAGTTCCGAATCTGCGTTTCGCGTGCCGAACTGAAGGGGTTTATAACATAAATTCTGCTATCTAAGACGCGCCCGCGATATCGGAGTCTTCCGTGACTAACTACAATCTATTCTCAACTCCAAGGAGGCGGCGCCTCCCAGCGGCAAAGACGTGACTCTTAGAAAGGGGAACCGCGCGCCTCTCAAAATTTGCAGCCACAACTTCCGCAGCCTGGTGGCGACAATGTGAAACACACTTTCTATTTCTTCCTTCCCCTCTCTCTCCCTTTACCCGAAGATCAATGCATACACGGGCACGCATTTTCGTACCACGTAGTGGCGAAAATATCAAATCGCGTGTTTCTCCAGATAGTGACGTTGTAGGAAATGCCTGCACCACCGGACAATAGCGGGCTCTTGTATGTCCGCGATAGAAGTCCCGAGCCGCCACGCCGGTAGGCCGAAGTAATCCTCGGAGCTTTGCCCGGGCGGAAGTCGATGAGCCGATCGGTGTCGTTGCGCGGCGTCCACTGTTTTGCGACGTGACAGCGCTAGCGGACAGAGAGCGAACTCAGAACGGATCTGCACCGGTTTCACATATTTGCTTAGAATTCTTTGTTTCTATTTTTTTTTTTTTTTACGTTTGGTTTTGTAATTTGTCTATAATATAAAAACGATTCTGAAGACAAAAACGGACCTGAACGCGTTATTGCGATCGTGAAATGGATTGAGAAGATAGGGTATACGTTTATTTCTTCAGAAATGTTCGGACAAGTGCTTGTTTTGTGTGGATGATGCCAAAATATAACGAGAAACGGGACGTTTGCCATCGTCCTCTTCTTCATCACTCGTTGAGCGATTTTTTTTTTTTACAAGAATCACGCTTTCGTGATCCACAAAGCGCGCGCCGGCAATTTCGAAAGTCACGCCCGCGTCTGTGGATGAGCATCGCACCGGCATTAACGGTCGCGAATCACTACTGCGTGATGCACGTATAAGTCTAGCAGTCGTACTGCTCTGGCTAAATTTCTCAAGCACAGTGTGTAGCATTGTCGTCAAAAACTATGGCGACTAACCTCACGCTGTCTAGACATCTAATGACGAATTTGACTCCCCTCCCCCCCCCCCCCCCTCCCATCCCTGTTATACCACATTTACACGGCCACTTTGCAACAGGCGAATGCAGCTAGCTTTAGGTCTACCCACTAACCCTTCCAATCAGAGCACGGCGTTCTGTCCTCCTCGCGCTCTGTCGTCTCCTCCTCTTCATCAGTTTATCGTCGCAATGGCGTAGTTTAGTAGTTCTTAATAATTTCTACCCCCCCCCGCCCCCTCCTTTTTCCCCAACTTACCGCGTTTCAAAGTAAAACTCCCGTTCTGCGAAGACGCCACCACGCGGGCCCCCTCCAACCATGTGAAGCGATCCCGTGATTCCCACCATTGAGAAGGGACGACCTCGTTGCTGACGAACGAGATCAGGAAAGCAACAGGCTGCGATTGGATTTGCATACGAGACGCGGCAGTGCTGTTTGCTCCCCCCTCCCTATACGTGGTCCGACTAAATTGGTCCGTCGGGTTCAACAAACCGCGCGTCTCGCCCGTCCGTTCCCCGCGGCATGCAGCGCAAATTGCGCAGTGCCACCGACGAGCGTGCAAACCAGCGCAGTCCTTTGCCCATTGTGTCTTCCGCATTTCGGGAGCGTGTCCGTCGACGGCCGCACCAAGAAAGGACCCCGCTCTCTCGATTGAGATGAATCTGCCGACCACCCTCGGCTCCCTGACGGCTGCGGACAGGGCCAACCCCCTCGTGCGCGTTTGCGCAAAATAAAAGAGCGAGCGCGGGGCAGGGGCTGGCGTTTCGTACAAAGCCCCAGTCACGCTGCTCGTACTACATCATACGAAAGAAAGACGCGGTGTTACCAATCTGGTAGAACTGTCATACAAGGAAGAAGCAGTCCTCAGCCAGTATCTCCAGACTCTTATTTAGGATGTATTAGCGGAACTGGACAACGCTCCTAGCACGCTATAGCTGCTTATAGACCAGCTCAAGGTTACGACGTCACGCCAAAGCATGAGCACAACATTCGCACTATGAGAAACTAGTTCCAGCTGACGGTCACTCGCGCTGCGGGGCAGTGTGGAGCGCTATACGCTTCGGTTTATCGTAGCTGGATAAATAGGCGTCAGAGAGCGACATCCAGCGGAAAGAATAAAACGGAAAGAGGACCCAAGAAAGACATGCAGAAACAAAGAGTCGCAGTCACGTGTGGAAGGCCTCGAGGATCTCTCGCGCGCGGGCTTCTGGGACGTGACGGTGGGAGATAAAGGAGTTAACTCCGATAACGATGTCTTTCCACGTGCGTCTTTGGTTATCGTCATCGGAGATCTCGGAACGGTATGATAAAACTCCCCGTTGTCTTCTTCGGGTCCGCCTGCTCTAGTCCCAAAATAAGCGTCACGGAGAGCGGTGTGTGAGCGAGGGTAACGCGTGTCTGACTTTTTGCCTCCCGCCCCAAAGAGCCGATGAAAGTGCGACGCGAACAACGAACTCCCATAGACTTCTCGAATGCGGGCTCTTTGACCTTGGGTTTGCAGCGAGTTAGCGCCGAGTGGAGCCATATTTTCGCCTGATGGCGTCGTCGTCGTCGTTAACCCATCTCTCCGCATAGGCCTAACCATAAATCTCGACGTGTATGCTTTTTTTTTCTTTTTTTTAGTGGAGACCGTGAAATTAGAAAGAGAGCACGTCGCCGATTCCGTCTGGCGGGCGTCGACTCTGCGCGGAGAAATTAGATTGAAGCTTTGTCAAAACGTGTGCGCGCTTTCTCGCAAGCGCGCGCGAAGGCTTCGTGTCCATTAGCGGTATAGAAAGGCAGAACGGGCGCCTGCTGCGCGTGAAGCGACGCAAATGTCGCCGCGCGCTCGCAGCGTTAATGAATTGGCGCTTCGCCAGGAGGGGTGCTTGACCCCGCACTTTCAAAAGACACCGAGCTGCTCCGTATCGCGTGAATCTGCCGGTTCCCCAAAAGAGGAGGCGGCGGCACGGGACGCTGGAGGACACGGAGAACATGCTGGTCTCTTCCCAGTGTACGATTCGAACGAACCCCGTTTTGCGGATATACCCGAAGCACGGTCACCAAACCGCCTGCAGACACTATATGACTGCGCCTGCAAGGTACACCGTGTATACTGTAGGATGTATATGAGCAGTGTGTTCGCGGCTTCATGGTTCATCGACTGAGCCATCGGGTACTTTTAGCGAACCGCTACCCTGTTCCACGTATCGCACTACCGGAGTCTCTAAAGCATGCTTTTAAGCCCCCTCCTCCTCCTCCTCCCTCCCTCCCCCCCCCCCCCCCCTCCCCCCCCGCGGTATAACCCGGGCCCGCACTTAAAGTGCGCTATGCGGAACAATGTAACGGTTTGTTAAAAGCCGGCAGGAGGGACGAGGGTTTCAAGCCTTGCGCTTTAATAGTTTGTTTCTGGAATGAGATCGATGAATCGATAGTAGCCGCCTATCCGCAAGATGTCGTTTCATTTGCATATCCTTGTGTGATACAAGCGAATTTCGAAGACAAAGAAAAGGAAATGAGGCGTTCGTGTTTAGACGGCGTACTTAGACAGGTATGGCGACGCTTGGTTTACGCTCAGAAATGTAAGCAGTGCAGTAGAGGAACGCTAGCCTGGGGTTTTTAACGTGCATTTTCGCGCTAGTAATATGCACGCCGGTACGATGCTCATCCGAATTGAAACTTTGAGAGAGTCGCTGGCACTGTCACAGTCATTCAGTGTCGGTGAGCAACGCATGAAATCGAGCCAATATACCACATAGAAGACAAGGCCCGCGTCTTTCCCCATCCAAACGTCACCACTAGTGAACACACGCAGCGCCCACGCTATCAGGAGGCCACGCCAAGGTCGAGAATCCACTAGCGATGACGTCATGCGCAGGCCTCGCCTTCCAGTTGGTTGTGCTCGAGCTGCACTACGATTTTTTTTTTAATTCGTTCTTGGTTACATTGTTTCGGTGGCTGTGTCGCACCTCAGAAGATCCAAAGTGACACAGTTCTACCTAAAACAGACAGCAGAACATATAGTTTGACACCGGGCCAATTGATCGGCGTCCAGTCACTGCACATTAGTGCACAAATTAAATATGCAAAGGCGAGCGACCGAATAAAGTCGCAAAGACGCGTACAGCTCCCGGCTGTATTGTACGTCGATACCTCACTATACTTGGCGTTGTGGATTCAAAGTTTTCGTGCTACGTTGTCAACGCTATCGTAGTCTCCGCGGCGCGCTGTCTAAAGCAACTTGCGTATACCCGCACGTAACTGCGGCACCACAGACCTCCTGGTAGAGCCCCTCGCCTTGTGTGGTGTCGCAACTCTTTCCGAGTTGAATACATATTATTATTATTATTAAATATTATTATGAGTCTCAAGACGAAGCCTCGAGCTCGCGCGGCAAGCGCTGCAGGGCTGCAGCACCACTAGTAACTATAAGCTAGCCTTGACAACGTATATATGGCACAGAAAAGCTGACGCGAAATATAATGTAGGGGGCGAATACCGAGTGAGATATGGCCTGAAATGACGATTGGTGCTTTGGGTTCCTACGCAACACTTTTTCTTTTCCCAAATCTCTCAAGCGCTAAGCGTGTTGGGCGGCGTGTGGTGAGGGCAATTTGCAGCGGGAACAAGTGTCACGCGTAGCATTTATCACACGCCGCTTATTTTTGAAACGTCATACCGGTCGAATAACAGCGTGGCCTCTCTTATTTACATCTCTCACCGGCGCTTCCAAGGTCAGGGTCATCGGTTTTGGGGGAGGGACGACGAGCTCCGTGTCGGTGATTCATCTTTCTGCCAAGCCACCGACACGGTGCACGGTGGAGGAGCTGTGGAGCAATTAATTTGCGCACCTGCAACGACTTGTCTCAGTGTTGGCTCTCCTGCAGCGCACAAATGTTGCTGCCGGTTCGTTTGGCGGTACGTGCTCAAGTTGTCGCTGCTGGCGCTAAGAAAAAAAAAAAAAAAAGAAGCGCTGTTGTTTTGTTTTCTTTTGCCCTTCAGGTATTCGATCAACGAACTTTCGCTGGTAATCTAATTTGTAGGCTACGATCCAGCGACCGTGGCAAAGCGTGCTTGGGAAATGAGCCTCGAGGAAACATCTTTCGCTATATCCCGTTTCACAATAACTCGGCAAACGGCGAAAATCTACACGGCCCCGGTGAGCCAATCAGCTAATCGGAGCGAGACACGCGATAGCATATATTGTCCGAGTGAACTCCTCCGCGGAGAGCGATCACGTGCTTCGCTTCTCCGCTCTCATTGGCTCGGGGGGCGGAGTAGTTCGTTCTTAAGGAAGTTACGTTAAAACGAAATATAGAATGAGAGGTCTTGTTTTTTTTTTTTGTTCTTGTTTTATTTTTATTTCTTTCTGCGGGCTCGAGGGGAAGGGACTACGCGGGAACAAGAACTGCACTGATTGATACGAAATGTCCTCGGTGCCGATTGTTTTCTCGGCGAAAGAAAAATCAGTTCGCCGCTGTTGGGGACAGCGTTCAAGTGCCGACCAAGCGTGACCCGCCACGCTATATTCGGCTCCTAAGAGATCTCACGAATGATTGACGTTCATCCGCGAGATCTTGCTACATCGTGGGAGAGTACATTCTTCGATCGCGTATAGTGAGAGTTTTCAGTTCCACCGCTGGAACACGGCTGCGTGAAGCGAGGGAAATGTGACCCATTTGTCATCCGATATTTGGTGTCCTTCCCACGTGGGTCTACGCTCTTTAACAACCGCGCACTCGCCTCTTACACTCGGAAAATCCGAGCGAAGTTTACTTCGAGCCCTTGTATCCTGGAATCTTAAGTTAAACGGCGCTCAAACCTCGGACCAAAAAGAAGGGGACAAGCGAAGGCGAAAGTTTCAATAAGAACAGAGTATTTTGATTGACTAAAAGCCAAAGGGGGCTACGGCCTGCCAGGTCCTATGATGAGTTAGGTGAGAACCACGCGACATATTGATCTGACGTGCGTATCCATGCGTGCGTCTCGGAGCACTGACACTATCACGCACGTCGGAGCAAACACGTGGTTTCTAAGTGGATCGAGACTAGGTATAGGGGGTATTCACTGGCGGACATAACTTTGTGCGCAACAGCTGAGCATGTGCTGATGGCGAACTTCCACAGTTGTTTTGCAATGTGCATTGCACGCCATAAATATTTCCGGTCTTAGCTACTTAATAATATGAGCTCGTTCTGAGAATGCGCTCTAAACAGCACATACGAATATGGCGTCCACTGAATGATCCGTCGATAGGGTGCGACGAAATATAGCACGTACCCTCCGTCCCAACAGCTTCGCTCTCTAGCGAATTGGAAAGAGCTTCTTAATCGAATGTAAGCGTGGGCATACCGGCCAAGACCCGTGGTCCAGTGGGAATGCAGAAGGTGGTAGGATGGGCACTCCCCGAGCAGAACTCGCCCGATTCTACTGCGAAAGCGAATACCACAAAGGAAGGACGGACAGGTGGAGATGGATGTGCACACGCCGAGAGGAAACTAAGCAGAACGAAAGGATTGGGACCCCGTCCCATTGACCGGTCTTTGAAGAGAGACAGCGAGAAAGAGAGAATTGACCGTTGATGAAAAGAAGACACGATGTAACAATGATGGTGATTGTTGCAACACTGCGCCGCGGCGAGATGACTGGCCAAATGTGCGTCGTTCGGGCGTGGCGACCTGTCGCGTCCCTCTGTTCGGTCTGTTTTTACTTTCCGGCGACGTGGCTGCTCGTCAGGGGTTCCGGGAGAACTGTACACCGAGGGGCTTTAGCTAAAGGCGTCTCCACGCAACGGGCTTATCGTTTACTTTTGTATGCTGGGACAGCATGCTGACCGCAGCAAATGATACGAGTTCCGTCAAAGATGCTGCGTTTTTTAAATGTTCAAACCATGTCGTTACCCCAAAAAATAAAAATAAAGCCATTTTCTGGAAAAAAAAAAAGAAAAAAAACAACGAAAATTTAAAGGAGTACAAAAACGAAATGACGTGGCCGCGAGCTCTCTACTCCTCGCTTCCAAATCGGCCAGCGAGAAGCGCAATGCGTATCGCGCTCGTGACGTCAATAGTTCATGCACGGCCAAGGGCACTGTAGTTGCGAGCGTGGCCGTTTGGTGGCCGTGACAATCTCGCCTAGTAGACTGTGGACTGTACGCCCTATGGCCTATACATAGAGGAATCGTCAGTAGCCAGCAATGGTTGTTATCCTCTCCTCCCCTCCCCTCAGCTAATGATGACCGTCCGGCTTTTGGCTGTGACAACCACGTTAGTATTTCCGTTCTGGCAACCCTTGTCTCTCTCTATCCAGCAATGGCAACACCTGCAAGATATATATATATAAGGTATCTGAGCGCGTTGTTCACAGCGCAGGCCCCGGGGGGGGGGGGGGGGGGGGGGTTATGGTTGGCTTGGCAGACAGAGGTCCTCGCATCCTCAGATCCAGTAGAGTGCCTTCATACACACGCGCGCTTTTGCCTAAGATCCAGCTCCTATCCCAACGTCTGCAAAGAATGACAATCCTGGTGGTGTGGAATGCACGTTGCCGAAGCACTGTGGAAATTAACATATACAACGTGGTATACTGGTTAGCGTTGTCCGCCAAGTTACGTTCAGAACTAAGTGTCTGCACGAGAGAGCCATACTGCCGCGAACTGGCGCGGCTCCTCAGAAGCCGATTACGTGGCGGCATTCACACCGAGCTGCCGGCAGCCCAGAAGGTCTAGACTCTAAACGATGTAGTGTTTCTCGGCTGCCACCACAGCATAGACCATATCTAAATAAAGAAATAAGAGGAAAAAATTTGTTTCCTCCCGTACCCCCATGACCTGGGGAGGGGCGGTACTTATGTTTAACGATCTCTGAGACGTTGTGTTTATTATGCCACGGCCTTTCGATGTCTCTGGTTTGAAGATCTATAAGATAGTGTGACTCCGGCTTCAGGTTTGAACTTCTTCATACACCTCGCACTTTTAAAAACAACAAAAAGATTTTTTTTAGCAACGTCCGTTACGATCATTTTCAGTGCACAAATTTGCTGGGAACACCGGACTGTTCAGTACTGCTGTGATTTGCAGGATTCCCCGCCTGCCTTACCGCTCAAAGAAGGCAGACGAAAGGGGACGCATTGTTCGAGGGCCCCCTCCTCTCCCTCACAATGCCTCAAGTGCGCATTGAGCGCTGAATGCCTCAAGTGCGCATTCAGCGCGGACGGGCGATGCGAATCGCCGACGGCGGCTTTCATCGCAGCCGTGCTCGGCGCAGCCCGCCTTCCGATCTGAGGGGCGGCCGGGGCGGCGTTTGTGGAGCGATCCCATCCATCAGAACGGGTTGCTGCCGCGGGGCTCGTTAATGTCACTCGGGACGCGATTTAGCCGCCCCTTTGGGGAGGTCAGGAGGATCCGTCAGACGCCACTCTTCAGCCGAGCCACGGGTGACCGGCTTGCAAGAACTGCACGCCGCCGCGAAGAAGAAAGCTGACCGGGTTATGCAAATGATGTATGCCCGTGCGGCGCGTTCAATGGGCGAGCTTCGCGGGTGATAGGGTGGGTGTGGGAGAGTGGAGAAAGCAAAAGAAGCCGCAGGATCACTGCACGTACGCCATCTTGAAAGAAAAGGGGTCTATTCTTCACTCATTCACACTGGACGCGGACGCGCGTTCGCAAAGCGGTTGCGAACGCGGTTGTATAAAGGTCCAGTACAGTTGCACGCGCACTCGATGACATCAAGTGCGCGTGACATTGTACTGGATCTTTATACAACCGCGTTCGCAACCGCTTTGCGAACGCGGGTCCGCCTCCAGTGTGAATGAGTGGTTAGTGTGTGTGAGATCTTTTTTTTTTTCTTTTTTTGCACTCCTCAATGATAGGTTATAGTCGGTGACGAAATGAAAAAAAAAAAACAAAAAAACAGGGATGTTTTTCAATTGTCCCGCCTCAACGCGATAACACTTCGGCACCTCCTCGAGCGTGCACGCGTAGTCAAAGCACGGAGGAGTTCAACGAGCGCGCGCTGGAGGCAGGGCATCTTTGAAAGGGAACCCCTGCGGTTTACATCCTTAGCACGACACCGTGTTCCGACTGAACTGGATATATAATATCAAACCGATTTACGAGAAACGCCTGCTTGTCTCACGGTGCCACTTTGCAGGGAGGGTGTTGTGTGAATCACACCTTGTTGTTTGTAAACACGCCCGTACCCGCAGGAGCGGTGGGCACTTGGCGTGCATATATCGAACCGGTTTTCTTTATAGTTGACCGAAGCATCTGTGCAGGCGCACTCGAAGTGTGAGTTTGTGAATATACTATAGGAAGTATTCACTGGCGGCCATAGCTGTGTGCGCGAATGCTGAGCGCGTGCTGATGGCGAGCTTCCACAGTTCTTTTGCAACGTGCATTCCGCACCCTCAAGATTGCCGGGCTTTGCAGCCTATTAATGTGGGCTCGTTCTGAGCATGCGCTCTAGACAGCACCCACAAATATGGCGCTCAGTGAATACTCCTTATACTCTTCTCTATCGAAATCAAAAGGATGACGCATGAAAGCGGTTCGCCCCGTCATAGTTTATCCGCATTCCCGACTCATTTCGGCAAGGAGTAGTCTTGCCCACGTGCACTGCAAGCGTGTGAAATACTTCTGTTGGGAGGCGTAGGCTGCATATATAAATAATGATTAAGCAAAAAAAGGAAGCAAATTACGCGTTGAGTGTTTAGACAGCGTTATGGTTGTCTCTGCATGGTGAGACTGGCTAAAGCTGGAGATGTGAGAAATTGCCACTGCAATAGAACTTACGTGGATCAGGCAGTATATGAGTGCAGAGCGCCTGCCGTTATGGTATTCATTCAGAAAGAAACGGACAGGGCTGAGAATTGAGCCCAAGAACCTTTCGCTCCAAATCTGCGAATACGTGCAGCGTTAATTGGAGCACAATCTTTTGTATAAGATGTTTAACTGTATATGATAAAGATTTTAAGCCATTTAGATTGTCTGTTGTGTGCTAAACCGACGTCAGCTAAAAGTATACCTATTATTCGATAGCTATGGAAGTTTCTAAGAGTTAATAATGGCAGCGCACCAGTCTCTAGAGCGACCCTGCAGACCCCAGTGAGCTTAGTCTTGTATAGTTTATACGAGGAAAAGCAACCTTATATAAACTATAAGAGAAAATCTCATGTTTTGTCATTTTGGTGTCAAGCCTGTACGCTCATGCGGCCCCCTAAAGTGAAAAAATTAAGCGGTATAGATTAAAAATATGTGTTCTGAAAGCCTGAGATTTGTGACCGACGTGTCGTCAAAAGACTTTACTACAGGACTGTTAGCGATACGTCGGCTATTACCCTCAAGCTTTCAAGAGACTTGTTTTCTTCGAGCTTTGTTTCAAGCAATCTAGTCTCTACACAAAACAATATCCAATTAAATTCGGCAATTGAGAAGCCTGCTTTTTAAGAATAGAATTTCTTTTACACGGGTGACAAGTGCGAGCGCTAGCCTTTATTCTACGAAGCGAAGCTTGAACGGACTCTCGAATGGTGTCACCCGCACTCTAAAGGGAGTTGTAGTAGATCGTTTTTCTCCTCCGCCACGTTATCCGTAAAGAGAACGCCGCAGCTGCGTATGCGCGCCGCCAGCCCTGTCTGCATAGTTCAAGGTCCTATGACGGACCACGGTGCGCTACGCGGGTGCTTAGCGGGCTGCGGGAACGGTCTACTAAAACTCCCTTATGTCTATCACTCCGTAGAGCAGTGTTTACTCAACAAACAGAAGCATAGTACATACTCGAGCTTACAGGGCATCGTCGCCTTTTTCTCTTGTCAGACGTGTTATTATTATTGTTTCTTACGAGAAGCCTTTTTTGTGTGGTTGTTATTGTTTCCGAACGAGAGACCTCGCTCCGGTTTTACGTTTGGCGACTGTTCGCGGGGCGACGTTGCGGTGACGAACGGCCATCGTGTCGTTGACTGCGGATCACGATGACAAGGCCGACGGCGCAAGGTCGTTCTCTCGCTCCAGCCGACGTTTTTTGAAGAAGAAAGCTCGCGCATGTGTCGCTATCCTAAGCCTTAATGGGAGCTCTGTCATCCGCGCTTGTTTGTTGACCTGGGGACGGCATACTTCTTGAACGGCGTTCATTGAGCCCGCGCGGGAGGACGAAGCGACGTGGAAGAGTGACGTCGCGTAACACAGTCGGCTGGCGAACGTCGTGAGCAGCGATGGTCCTTCACTTTTCCCGAACCAGTTGGGAGCGGGAGGTCGCGGTCCAAACAACGCGAGACATCCCACTGGGCCAAATTTATGAGTCGGGTTCGGGTAGGAGATGGGAAGGGCTTACTAAAATCTATGGGCTAAAACAAATGTAAAAAGGTAAGTGCAGACAAAAAAAGAAAAAAAAGAGAGCCTTGCCTTTCTCAGGGAGGACCACATCTACAGGACTAATGGTGGAAAGAGAAAATTACGATATTTACCAGTACTCTTTTTTTTTTTTTTCAGGGGTATTGAAGATTGGAACAGTCCCCTCGGCATGACATAAATTGTGAAAGCATTTAAGATTTCACGAATAGTTTGCTTGAACTGTGAGTGTAATCATATATCCCTAGTTACACAAATGTCTACTGTTCAACAGCTTAATTTTAATGTTCAGCTTAGTATTACGGTGATTGTTGGTGACTTAATTATTTATATTTATTTGTTTGACCACATGGGAAAGAGGAAGGCTAAAGCCGTAGTGACGGATTAAGAGGTTCGAATAAAGGGATAGAAAGTCACCGCGAGTAGTCATGCACACTTAAAAAGGCTTTGCTGGGGTGCTAATAGGCCTTCTGAGTGTCCTCCAAGCGACCCCCGGGACTTGAGTATTAGTACCATAGTTCGTTAATATACTTTGGCTGCGTTTCTTTTGTGACGCTTTTTTTAAGTTTTTTTTTTTTTTAAGTTTAACGGTTACGTTATATGTTAGAAAGTACTTTTTTTCTCGTTATATCCATCGATGGAATTTATTTCTATTATTTTTTACACGTATCTTGTGATGGGAGTCATTCGTGGGTGAGTTTATAACTTTTTTTCTTTAACTGCAACATCTGAAAAAACACGGGTTGAAACAGTCATTAAATTAAAAAAAAAAAAATCTACGTTTAAAAGAAGTGAACAGATTTGCGTATCACTACCTTTATCCGACTATTTTCCGGATTTAAAAATGGAAGTGGTAGCAAATGAAGTTCCCTATGTTGAAGAATATCAATTGGCGCAGCCACCTACTCTTACATCTTTAGGTACAACATTTATTATCAGCATGAACTAGAATCGTAGTGTTCAGGTAACTAAAACGTTTCAGTACACGAATGTTTTTTTTTTTTTTAATCAAGGTTTATATTTAAGATGCACCTAAAATTGCGGAACAAAAAACGGCAGTACTTCTTTTTTAATCTAAAGTATTATTTTGCTTAAGTTTTTCAGACAAACTTGATTTTATTATTACATTTGTCAAGTAACAATATCGCAAAAGCCGGAAGTGAATTCAGCTAAGTCCTCGGAACCGCAACCCATGTTTGTTTTTGCAACAGGAGTCTCAGACGTGGAACGCTGAAATGCTGAACGAAAAAGTTTGACGGCACAGTATGACTAGGCTCCGATGTCAAACGGCTGAACGATTTAGCACGTTCGTGTCTGACGAGGGCAGCTGCTCATGACGTGCGTATACCGCCGAGCTTCAGCAGTTTGTCTGGCGTTCAAAAACGTTCAGAAACGGCTGGAAGTGGCTGAAGCGCCACGGACTGCCTCTTATTCAATTATGTGGTCGTAAGCCTCTGTCGTCTGTTTGTCTTCCATGTCCCTCTTTCGTTATTAGAGAGTTTTAGGGAACCGTTTTCGCCCATCGTACCGTGTGGTATGAGCAAAAACGGTTGCCTAAAACTCTATATTGTAATTTCGCCACCACTCACATCGTTCCCTGTAGAACCGCGCTCTTTCTGGCGTTATCAAACAACTTAACGGACTGGTTGAGAACCAAAAAGTTTCTCCCCCTGGTCTCAGATGGAAGATTGCATGCACGCTGGCGCTCTTAGAATACAATACACCTCGCCTGATTCTGGATCGTCTCCAAGTGCCTCTGACGGAGCTCTTGCAGCTCGCGAAGGGCGCGACGAGAATTCCAGGCGCAAGCGCGACTCGCAGTGCCACGGATGCTTGACGTGACTGAGAAAGGTGGGTGGCACTGTCAACCGCTTCACTAACTTTTCGACGCGCACCCTACTATCAGCGTAATGTTTCTTTTGTTGTTGTTTTTTCTCGAATATACAGCTTTTAGTTTTCGAGTTAAAACTCGAGTCCGTTGAATCCATTAATATTTTCGCTGTTCACGCTTAAAAATAAAAATAAAAACGAAGATAAATTCTCGGGCAATTTCTCGCGGTGCATGTGCGATCAATACCTGTCAGAATGTGCCACGGCACAGGCTGTACTGGTTCTTTCTTATGCCCGTGTCCCACTAGAGCTAAATACAGAAACAAAAGACAACGACAAGCCTCAAACCCGTCTTTCGCGATTTGAAAGGCTTTGTAGAATAAAGGAGGCTATGTTCAAACACCAGTATCATGCACTCGAGGGTATCTTTGGCAAGCTTGCAATCGCTCGTGCTTACGTACTTCACGAGCACCGAACGACTAAACGCCTGCCAAAGGTACCATCGCGAGCATGCTGCATGGGTTTGAGGCTTGTCGCTGTCCTTTGTTCCTGTCTGTCGCTCTAGTGGGACACGGGCATTAGAAGAACTTGGCGTGCGATGAATATAGTCGCACAGCGCCACCTTGTTCAAATGCAGTATAAACGCAGACTGCCACTCGTTTGGCGGTCCCGGGGCGCGATGGGCGAACCGTTTGCGTCTGCTAAAGTTTCTTTGCTCGGCTCCTCTAGATTTCCGCACTCGCAGATCGCTTTCTCCGTCGAGAGCCGTCGAAGTATCGGAGGGACGGCGTTGCGGCATTCATATTTTCTTTTCCGTGACAGTACGCGGTGCCCCTCACCGCGCCTAGAAGACAAGGCCCGTGCATGACGTCATCCTTAGTGGATTCCCGGCCCGCCCCGAGCTGCAAACACGCTGAAAAGCTGGACAAGAGTCGCCGCCAAGTGGCAGACGCGTGCGCCTTATTGACCAACACGCGGCTTTGACGTCACACCTCTGCGGTGGCGCTGTTGTCGCCACTGCGCATGCGCAGAAGCTTCACCTCACGCGAATCTGGTTCATGCCCTTGCGCAGTGCCCACACTTGGTGTGGGCAAACGCGGGCTTGTTTGTAAACAGTGTGTTGGTCTATAGTGCTTCGCGTTCTAGCGTCCCGCTCTTTGTATGACGCTTCAAGACGCGCTGGCGGCGATGCTGAAACACGCTAGGCGGCACTGCGTGGGTCCACGAGCGATGACGTCTGGGAGAGAAAAGTCACAGGCCTTGTCACGTAGGTGGTACTGTCCCTCCGAGCACTGAGAGAGACCCACTCACTGCAGCCTACTGAGGGCACTCAGCGAATGACGGTGCCACGGCCCACAATTAAGTGCCTTCAGCACTCAAAATGGAGACTGCGAGGGGACATCGATTCCTTTTTAGGGTCGTTTTGTTATAATTTTAATACATTTATTGAGAAGTAACCGCAAAAGCAATTCGTTTACTTTTGAAAATACTAAAATTACTTCTAACCGTTGCTGCCCCCCCCCCCCCCCCCCCTTTTCTAGTGGCGCCCTTTTTGACTACAAGTTTCTAACGAATTAATTCTCGCACAAAGTCTCCCAAACGAGGATGAAATTAAAAATATAAGTAGTTTATAATTTAGCGATTTGAATTCAATAACGAGGAGAAAGAAAGACCAGTTTTCAAACCTGTAGAAAATCCGTCGTTCCGAAAAGATGAAGTAATCGGACAAGTACCGGCTACTCTTTCAAGTAGCGGTCAATTACTCTTAATCTCAAGTAATCTAATCGAATACTTTAATCCGTTACTTTCTTCGACTAACCTGTACAAGACTTGGTCTGAACACATCTTCGACCTCGACACTCGCTCCAGTGTATGCTCCGCGGAAAAACTGAAGCGCGGGGATTTTCGTTGTTGTTTGGGTTTGGTTTGATGCCTTCAGGACCCAATCCTATTATGAATCGGGGCGTTTATAAATACGCTTCGTATTTACCCCACAAAAACACAAGAAAGAAACCTGGCGTGAGTGTATACTATAGAGTAAAATTATAGCAGGTCACGGTGATTTCTCGCTTTTTTTTTTCGGCCCTCCATCGTAGCTTTGGATGGGGAGCTACATGCGATGAACTTCAAACTGCACGTCTTTGTCGGATATATTTAACAAATTACTGGATCAATCGTGTAATGAATAACCACGGCGAATATTTTTGGTAGTGCTGACACTTCCGAACAATAGGAAGAAAATTTTAACATGTCTGTAAAAGTATAAGCGAGAGTGTTTAAATGCCGATTAAGTCAAACGCATTTTTGTGTGCACCTCATTCGAGACTTCTGCCTCCCCATTTAAACAAAGACACGAACGATTATAAGCTATAATATACATATGCAGTCTCGTATGATTTTGGTAAAAAGGTATTAAATAAATTACTCGAGTACTCGAGAAGAAAAGTAATTGGTCGCTACATGAACCAGTGACCACTGCTCTTTCGATTACTTCGCATTTTCAAAACGACAAAATTTTCTGCAGGTGTGAAAGCGGGTATTTCGTACTGTTTACTATGGGATTGAAATCACCCAACTACGAAATGCTTAGCTTCTTCATTCATCAATTTTGGTAAACCTTCCTCCCGTCGGACATTCGATTCAAAGATTCATCGGTAGGAAACTTGTACAGAGGGCGCCATTTGTAAGAGGAGGAGAATTCCGATTCAAATACAAATATATTTTTCCGATTCAAATAAATATATTTTATTTGAATCATACCTCTCGGCGCGGTGGTGGAATAGCTATGTATGCACCCGCCGGCAATATGAAGGTGAACACCTTACCTGATTTCTTGCCTGTTTTATGGCTCCCTAAAGTTATATTAACTCTCAACGTCTCAAATGGTACGCGGCTTGGGTGTCTACTTTGTGTTCTAGCCCTCTTCTGGAACAGAGCTTGTTCCAAAACTTGCAGGAGCGTCACAAACAAGAAGAGGGCTGCTCACCTTCATATCGCCCATGAATGTACATAACAAAAGATATTCAATGCAATTTCATAACAGATTATTCTATAATGACTGATGATTATGAAGTTCTATGTGTGACGTACGGTAGCATTATGTTTGCATTAATGTATAGACCACCAAGTGGTGATTTATCAGCTTTTTTTAGTTTTATTGAAACTGTATTTCAATTTGTTGGTGACAACAATTATAAAAAAATTTTAGGCGGGAATTTCAAAATCAATATGAATTCTGTTTCTGCTCGTCAAGTTGAATTTTCTACTTTGTTTCAGTCGTTCGGTCTCTTTAACGTAATCACTTGTCCTACTCGCGTTACTTCATTCAGTGAAACGTTACTGGACTTACTTATCACAAACATGACTCAGACTCGGCTCTCTGCTGATGTAGTTTGTTCTGATATCAGTGACCATCTTCCAATTTCTTTTCTTGCTGATTTAGATAATTTAAGGAAAGCCCCTAATTATGATACCATATATTATTTTCAAGTTGTTTACGTTCAAACACTAGAAAAGGTTCAGGCACTGCGTGGCATCTAAAAACTGGAATGTGGTGCTCTTAAGGAACTCGGCTGATGAAGCGTACGATTACTTTATAGATCAATTTGATGCTATATATAAACAATGTTTTAAGCCTAGAACAGTAACTATATCGAAAACGCCTAAGACACCATGGGTCACCAAAGTAATACTAAGAACGATAACTAAAAGTAAGGTACGTTGTTGGGCTAGTTGGTTCATCTTAGTAAAACATATAAAATAGCGCAACAGAAACAAGGACAAGAAGTAAACAGGATAGCGCCTGTCCTGTTTACTTCTTGTCCTTGTTTCTGTTGCGCTATTTTATATGTTTTACTAAGATAACTAAAAGAAACAAGCTCTATGCACGTTTTTTGAGCACTAGAGACCTAACTGTGCTTCAAAAGTTTAAGAAGTGTCGAAACGAGATAACCAGCATGCTAAGGAAAGCAAAACGTTCATATTATTACAGAATGTTTCATAGTGAAAATAGAAGTGACGTAATATGGAAAAAAAAGTTAATATTGTATTAGACCGGAACAATCACGATAACGTTCTAAGGAAACTTATAATAGAAGGAAATAAGTTAAGTGGAGTTGAACTAGCAAATACATTTAATGATTATTTTACAAATTTGTTTTCCCCTGCGCAAACAAGCGGCTCCCAGTATTTAACTCAAGGAATTTCGCAAAACTGTTTTCTGTTTCCTACCGACGAGAGCGAGGTAAGCTCGGCATTTTTGAACCTCAAAAACAGTAAATGTACCGATTTTAATGAAATGCAGGTGCAGCCAATAAAATACGTGCTTGACATTATCTCGCTTTAATTGTCTTACAGATATCTTTGATTTGTCGCTCTCCACTGGTGTTTTTCCTAAAGGTATGCAGACAGCTAAGGTGTCTTTTTTATACAAGTCCGGAGACAAAAATAACATGCCCAACTACAAACCGATCTCAATATTGCCTTTTTTCCCCCAAGGGTTTAGAGAAAATTATTCATGTTAGACTTAATAATTTTTGTGAAAAAAAAAATCCTACTTACAGATTCTTAGTATGGCTTTCGGAAAGGTCGCTCTACTGAACTGGCTTTTTTTACAGCAAAAAGAAATTATCTTAAGCAATATTGAAAACAAGTGTCAAACTTTAGGAATATTTATTGATTTTTCTAAAGCCTTTGACGGGCTGAGTCATAAAGTTCTGTTAGAAAAACTATACTCTTATGGAATTCGAGGGCATTCCCTAGCTCTTATAGAAAGCTACTTGAGTTTTCGGCATCAAACGGTTAAAATAAACGGATATGCTTCAATGCTCAAAGCAGTTCGGACAGGAGTACCTCAAGGTAGTGTCTTGGGGCCATTGCTGTTTAACCTGTTTATAAATTATATAGTTACTATCAAAATTAAGGCCTCATTTGTCATTTATGCAGATGATACCAGTATATTTTTTTTCAGAAAAAGACATTGAGAGTTTAACTGCTGATGAAAATATATGCCTAGAAAAACTTAGTTGGTGGACTGTTTCCGATTCCCTAAAAAATAATGAAAGTAAAACAAACGCAATTATCTTCAAACCGAAAAATACTGTGTGTAAGGCCGCCACAAACATAATGATGAATTCCTCGGATGGTATACGTTCGTAACTACTGTTAAAACATTAGGCGTGATTTTTCACGAACATATGTCATGAGCCTCACATGTTCAAAATCTTACTCTCAAACGTTCGAGCATCATGGGTATTCTATATAAGCATCGCTATATATTACCTGCTCGTGTAAAACTTTTCATTTACAATGCATTATTTAATCCTCGTATATCATACTGTCATTTAGTTTGGGGAACTACGACAAGTACTAAAGTTAAGAAATTGTTTTTTGCTGCAGAAAAAAAAAAACAATTCGCATCGTAACTAATGAGTCGTATTGCGCACATCTTTTCTGTAAACATAAAGTAATGAAAATAAAAAAAAAAAATTTTTAAATGTAAGCTAACAGCTATGCACATGGTATCACTTAAATTTCCTCATCATCCATTACGGCAAATTTCCAAATTAACTCACAAGAATATTGCATACGGTATGCGCAGCGCCGGAACCTTGAGAGTACCACGTCCAAGAACTAATTATGGGCTTCAAATGATTCAGCACACACTTCCAACAGTACTGAACTTTTTTAAAGAACAAGGTGTCTGCATTGAAAATTTAAATAAGAATATATTGCGTGAAATATTGTCCTCCTAATAACATACTTCTAGGTGTGGTGCATAAATGTTCTTTTTTGTTTTGTTTCAAATGATGTAATTGTATCCCGCTGACCGAGCTGCCGGTAGGGGGCAGGGACTTCGTCAAGCTACAATTCTGCAGCTTTTTCTCCTGCCTCCATCGCCCATTTTGTATTATGGGAGTAAATAAAATGAATTGTATTCAATTGAAAATAGCAACGACTACACGCAATTTGAGCACTTCCAAAACTAATCAGATTGCTTTCGTAATTACTTCCTAATAAATGTGATAAATTGATTACAAAATTACTTCAAAAAGTAATGGATTACAAGTGATTTGATTACTCGAGCGTAATGAGAACCATACAAGTCTGTAACGAATGACAAAAAGTAGAAATCTGCAACAACACAAAACAAATTTTTTCGTCATGGACATTACATTATCCGACGGTTGGCCACCTGCCACTGCAATAGCAAAATCCTCGCACGAATGCCACTATAAGCGCGGAGGTAAACACTTGTAACCATTCCCACGAGTTTGATCCTCTTCGAAATACCAGTTCCCTAGAAAGCCATAAAGTCCTTCTTAACATCGTGACACACAGCATCACGTAATCTAGCTGACTTGACTATCAAAAAGCATCGCGATGAAAAAAGAAAATCCAAAAAACCAAAACATCGAAACATTGTACAACTATATCGCGTGAGAATCAACCACTAGACGGACAGACCACCGTGAACGGGCAGAGCGCGGGAAAAGCGAGACGAGTCAGTCGTCCTCATTCGTGCATGGCTGGGCGATGTTTAGAGCGCGTTATCAACGCTAGTCTATAAAGATGCATCTCTCTCTCTCTCTCTCTCTCTCTCTCTCCGGGAGTGCACGAGCCAAACGCAACAGCAGCACTCGTCGAGAACTCCACATGTGTCTCGCCCCAGCCACGTGGTACATGGTTACCACTTTTGGATTGCGGGACTTCTCTTTTCATCCAACTGGCGGTTCGGACGCGTTCGGTGCCGCCGCCGCCGCCGCCGCCGCCGCCGTCAACTCCCCGGAAGGCTAAACAAAACGCGCGGCGTCCCGTACAATAGAAGACCCTGCACAGGCGGCGGTAGTGACAAGCGAGGAAAGCAGCAGCAGCAACAGTCGGAGAGAGAGCCGGTCGAGCTGCCTCCCGTCTACGGGCTAACCCGCCTTCGCGCGATCCACCGCCGCGCGGACCTGCGAAGTCTAGACGTCCTGGGAGGCGCGCACTGCCAGCTATTTCCAAAGTGGCCCGGGCCGAGGTTTCTGACCCCGCGGAAGGGCCCCCGCGCTTTCAATTCCGGGGTCCGATTGCGTCTCCGACGGCATGACGGCTGCTTCTTCGCTTGACTATTCGGGGACCATCGACTCACTATTCTTTTACCACTGGCCCAGCTTTCTCCGGATCGAAGAGCGTGAAACCGCAGTCCCGCTGACATCATACATCACACAGGCGACAGTCTGCAGTCAGTGCCTAAGGCGTGTTTCTTCCTTGCCACACAGGTCTTGCCACACATGTCATAAAAACTTGTTTTTAGACGATGTTCCAGGCATACATGCGGACGAAGCAATCGTGCCCATGTCTCTGGCGAAAAGCGTGTCTTCCCTCGTGTGATGTGCACTCTCAGAAGTAGGGGGTGTACTACTTACACCCCTTGTCTCACATAACACACCCCTAAACTTCAGTTCGATGTACAGCGCACTGACGTCGAGCTGAAGGTACCAAATTTCACGATGGGCTCAATCGCCAAGTAATACAACATAAAAAAAAGAATAATAATCGAGGTTTTCTTGGCCTTACCGCCTAACCTCAGTGTATGTGTGTGTGTGTGTGTGTGTGTGTGTGTGTGTTTTTTTTTTTTTTTTTTTTTTCAGAGTCTGGGAGCAATGTGACTCTTGCTTTAGGCAGCCGCGCGTGTAGAGGCGACGGAGCGGTGGGCGCTGCCGTCCTGTTTGGTGGACCGCCTGGTTCGCACTTGACTGACGAACAACAAACATTGATTTGTTTGCGTGCACGCTCTGCCAAAGAAATCCCGAACTAGCACAAAAAGCGAACAAATAAACTTCGCGAATTCGCAGCGCTGAGTGCAGAGCAACCAGAGAAATGTATGGTTACCCTAAATATTATATCGCCGGTTTAAAAATCGGCTTGTCGCTTGCTGGTAGGACGATCGCGGCTCGGAAGTTGGTCTATTGTCAGTCAGGTAAATGAGCGTCGTCGTGTTCGAGCGGCTGCTTGACTGTCGAGACCTTCACAACTAAGTATGAAAACTTTTTTTGAACTATTATTATTTTCTTCGTGGCATCTCTTGGATTTAATTATTCACGCTCAAATGGGCAACTTACCCCCGACATCCTTAGAATACTTATGCGGCTATTCGTTCTATGACAGCTTCGACGCATGGATCGTTTCCACCGGGGCCCTTGAACCCACCGTCATCATCTACATAAGCGCTTTAAATAGAATTTAAGAATATTCTTTAAAACTGAAAGACAAAAAGCACGTCTCGCGCGTATCGCGATTGCCCGTTGCGCGAAATCATCGAACTCGTCGGATCATTATATAAGTTTTAATATTCCCAACGACGCTCGGTCGTTCCAGCGTCGCTTCGTTTCGAAAGCTCGCTTCGCGCCTTTTCCACGTTCTTCTTATCGACATTGTGCAGTTATTAATTTCACCGCGCAGAAGAAGAACCGAAGACATCTCCCTCTTTCATACAGCTTCTGTCGATTCTTGCTTTCTGTTCCGCACCAAGTCCGGAGCGCTCGCTGCCTCGCTTGCTCGAGGTCCGGGGTCTGGCACGCGTGTTAAGACGAATCTGTTTTTCGAGGAATCCCGACGCTCGCGACGAGCGGCCCCGAAAGATCCCGAGCGATTGTAACGTGGAACGTCGCATTTAAACTCCTATCGAGATCGGATTCTTGGTCGTGAAGTCGGGGGGATTAGAATCGTCTTTGTTTATTTTCCCTTTCAGTTACTTTTTTTTTTTTTATTACGTATTGTTTTGATAACTTTACGCGCGTTTCATATCTAGAAACTTCGTTTCCGTGAGTATGCGTCTGACTTCTGTAGCTTGTGTCGGACATTAATGATGCTGGAGCGCAGATCTCGAGCCCAATGAACATTGAGCTCGAGGCTGCTTATGCGCCGAGAAAGTGAGGGAGAGGAGGAGACGTCAGAACGCTGAGCTCTGATTGGAGGGATTAGTGGGTAAATCTGAAGCTAGCTGCCTTTCTCTCTACTGCAGTCGTCGAACGCGTTGGAACGCGGAACGCAGGCGTCCGGCGTTTGGCTGTCCCGTTCTAACGCGTTGGACGAGTGCAGTGGAGACGAAGGGAGCTAGCTTTCGGTCTACCCACTAATCCTTCCAATGAGAGCTCGACGTTCGGACGTCTCCTCCTCTCCCTCACTTTCTCGGCGAACAAAAGGATTGACATCACGCGTGCTTTGGCTATGAAAATGAAAAGGTATTGCGGCGCAGTTGAATCTCTAGGCTAGATCAAAGCAATGTTTGTCGCACATAGACAGGGTGTTTTTTTTTTTTTTTCTGAGACAGGAAATATTTTAGAACAAAAAGGATGCTGGAAATAAATACATTATTGCCGCAGAATAACATTATTGACCGCGGTGGACGTCTGAGCTGGAGAGTACAGAAAGAAGTAGTGGCTAACTAAAATTCGCTAATTAACTTCAAAACCGATGAAAAAAAAAAAAAAAAAAAAAAAACAGCGCGAAAATACGAGGACCAGAAAATTGGTGTGTGTACGTTTATACAGCCGGAAGTTAGTCTGCCTCAATGGGCGTCTGGTGTCTCAGCTGTACATGAGCAATTTAGCCAGTGTGGTACAACCGCTAGCCTGGGGTCTTTAACGTGCACCACGCAGTAGTGATACACGACCGCACGCCGGTACGATGCTCGTCCAGATCGAAACGGGTAGGTACGGGGATGGAATCTAGGATCGCTGAGTTCTGCAGCGCGAGCTTTGGATCTACGTTCTCCGAAGTCTGAGCTGGTGTGCGCTAAAGTGCGCTAGCCCCCTCGGCCACCGATCCTTCCAAGGACACAGAAGAGAGAACACACAAGCCAAGGCGCTGTTTCCTCCTCTATTTCCTCGTATTTTCGCGCCGTTTTTTTTCCCCACCATGAATACATACCGACTAGCCCAATTGTCCATTCTAGATCTCAACTATTCTTTTTAGCTGCCCTATATTCCAGTTGCAGATTCGTAGCCAGTCGTTAATATAGGCGAAATAAATTGCTAAATTTCAGAAAAAAAAAAAATCCTTTGAGTTATTACGCGACAAACAGATAACTCTTTATCATACTGGGCTGCGCAATCACCCCCTTCAGCTGAATATCAGACGCGCACATCGATTCCACAGCTCGGTGACTTGGCATTTTTCACCTAATAATAGCGATACCACGTAGAAGGCAAGGCCTCTTGACCCCCAAACGTAATCACTAGTTGACCCACAGAGCGCCACCTAGAACTTGCCTCTTGCAGCGTCTCACAACGAGCAACGCCAAGACGGATGCGACGTCTGGCGCTCTGCGCCGACTCTCGTCAAGCTGCAGCGTCTTTGCCGCTGCGGGGAGAGATCCACAAACGATGACGTCATGCGCAGGCCTTGTAACTGGTAATGGCGGTATACCCTGGATGCATGTGCATACGTAGCTCGTTATCGGCTAGCTCGATGCTCGAAAATGCTCCGTCGCACCAACGATATATATACACGATTCGACGTACGAGTGGACAACGACGGCTCCACTTCTTTTCTTACTTTTTTGCTTTATTATTTTTTTTTTCCCGTGCGCAGTTTCAAGGCCGCTTTTGGAAATATGGGCTCGCGGTCACGGCACTCCCCCATCCTAGTGCTATATACGTGTACTAGAGCGAGACCTTCGCGAAGATACGGGTCTGAATCACACTGGACATAGTTGTTGCCAAAAGCCTCGAACCATGCATGCCCCGTGAGGCGGCTCTATAGCTAACATACATAAACACCCGCATCCTCTCAGGATGACCGAGCTGGGTGCTTTGTACATCGCGCAGCTTTCCTTCTCTTTCCTTCGACGGTCTTCGGACGGGAAGCTTTCTTTTTATTAATTAATACCCTTCACCCATCAAAAAAGAAAACAGAAAAAAAGAGTGCAACGGGAAAATAGGGTGGCAGAGACACCGTTCAATTATCATTCGTTTCGCTAATTCCGGAGATGGCTCCGCATAACCGAGGTTTCGGTTGCACGTCAAAAACTCCCCGGGGGGTCAAAATTAATCCTTAGTCCTCCGCTGGGGCGTGTCACACGCATTTCGTTGGTTTGGCGCGTAAACGCCTCACTCTTAATTTACGCCTTTCCAGCGCCTTTCATCCGGGCGAAAATGACGAGTTAGTGGGCGGTATCGTCTGATATTCCTTCAAAAAGAGCCACTACGCATGCTCAGAAAGAACATTCCAGTATTCTAATATATCTGCGCGCAGAAGACGGTTACTGGAAAGGTCTTTATGAGTCGTATATTTCTTTCTATCTCCTCGAGGTCAACGAGGCAAGCTTAAAGCGAAACTATGCGGAGTGCAAGTTCGTCTGCTTCTTGCAGAGGGGTTGCGATGACGTCAGAACGCCAAGCCAATCAGAACTCGGCGTCGTTTTGACGTCATTGCAACCCCTGCGCAAAGAGCAGACGATTTACTCTCCGGCTCGGTCCAGCCCGGAGAACGGACCTTGTCAGATACGAGGATATCAGGCGAATAACAGTGCGTTCGTTGTATGGAACGTCGTATTATATGATTATTTTTGGCCTTGTTTTTAATTACGGAAAATGTATAGGAGGCAATTTACTGCTTCAAATATATGCTCAACTATATGTTGTCATTGCATAAAAAAGAAAGTAAAAAAAAATTACGCAAAAAAAAAAAAAAACGCTTTTGAGTCGCAACAGTGTTTCGTCGATAGTTGGGCACTTGCGGGTCGCGTTTCCGTAAACGTCCGAGCACAGATAAGTACCTCGTAAGAGGCCCTGCTTGTTTAGGCCTTCGCGTGTAGCGCCGGAGATAGGCGAGCAAATCACGAGCTTGTCCGGCGTTGCTCACATTAGTCACCTCGCGCAACTGTAACTGCGGGTCTGTTCACCCTGGAGCGAGCAATTTGCACCACCCCGTCCAACTCGATGACAGGCGGCGGTTCCTCGCCGCCGAAGGTCATTACCGCGGCGACGGTCGAACGAAGAAGGCCGTGTTTACCTGGCGATAATTTGTAACCCTTCTGCGAGCGGCCCTTGAGACAAGAGACGCCAACTCCAATCAGCAGCTGTGGGAACTCTCGGTCGGTGGCACGCTGGCTTGCCGCCCGCGCGCTGTGCCGGCTTTGAGTGACGTCAGCGCGGCGCTGGGCTTCGCTGGGACGCGTCGTGTCACGTAGGAAACTGGAAGTGAATCCGACGTGGCGTCGACGGATACGCGCTTTGAACTCGCTCGGGCCGGAGCCGCGAATTCGCTGTTTTGGCTCGTTTCGGCTTAGGTGAATCGAAGTTCAAGGTTGGCCGAGACCATGCTCGTGTGTATACGTTGTTATCCTTATGGCGGTACGTTCGAAGCCGTTTTTTCGACGGAAACGGGAGGTTTGCGTTGTAGCAACGCATAGCTGCTCCGCTTTTACGCATTCGAATTTGTTCATTAAAAAAGTATGGGAAATACGTTGCATTTAATTTGTTTACTTCTTGTATACTCGCGGTCACCTCGAGAAAATAAAAATATTTTGCGCATAGCCCATTGCCCCTAGCGGTTTTCGAGCGCACTGCTCGCAGGGGCCGTCTCGATAGGCACCAACCTATTACAGAACTGCTCATAGACGCCCTGCATGCACGAGCAGTACCCCCTCACACACCCCGACTTGCCTCCCGTCGTTCGACGCGCCGGACGGTCGCTTTGGTAACTACAGTGTATTCTATGGGATACGTGCGTTTCGAAGCACAGCGTCTAGATGGAGTTCAACCGTACTCTATGAAAAACACAGTTATGAAACGAAAATCTAGATGGAGCTTCGAACGACGGGAGGCGGACTGAAGTGAGTGAGATGGGGTAGGGACAGAAAGAGCGGGTTGGTATGGATAGTAAACTTGAGGAAGAAAACGAGAAAGGACGGACAAACACAAACTTCCATGGGGTACCCCCTTCCGCGGAAGTTCCACAGCTGAGGTAATCTAGTAACGTTGATAGGCACTTCAAAGCTGCAGACCTGTCGTATCCAGAAGAATGGGGGCCCTGCCGAGCACAATGAGCCAAAACACGTAATCGCAAGTAATAATTAAGGTTGTGCTTCTTGAAAAAATAGGCAGACAAGGAGGTAAACACGACGTTTCGGGCGGAAGGGTACCCCCTTCCGCGGGAGTTCCACAGCTGAGGTAATCTAGTAACGTTGATAGGCACTTCAAAGCTGCAGACCTGTCGTATCCAGAAGAATGGGGGCCCTGCCGAGCACAATGAGCCAAAACACGTAATCGCAAGTAATAATTAAGGTTGTGCTTCTTGAAAAAATAGGCAGACAAGGAGGTAAACACGACGTTTCGGGCGGAAGGGTACCCCCTTCCGCGGGAGTTCCACAGCTGAGGTAATCTAGTAACGTTGATAGGCACTTCAAAGCTGCAGACCTGTCGTATCCAGAAGAATGGGGGCCCTGCCGAGCACAATGAGCCAAAACACGTAATCGCAAGTAATAATTAAGGTTGTGCTTCTTGAAAAAATAGGCAGACAAGGAGGTAAACACGACGTTTCGGGCGGAAGGGTACCCCCTTCCGCGGAAGTTCCACAGCTGAGGTAATCTAGTAACGTTGATAGGCACTTCAAAGCTGCAGACCTGTCGTATCCAGAAGAATGGGGGCCCTGCCGAGCACAATGAGCCAAAACACGTAATCGCAAGTAATAATTAAGGTTGTGCTTCTTGAAAAAATAGGCAGACAAGGAGGTAAACACGACGTTTCGGGCGGAAGGGTACCCCCTTCCGCGGGAGTTCCACAGCTGAGGTAATCTAGTAACGTTGATAGGCACTTCAAAGCTGCAGACCTGTCGTATCCAGAAGAATGGGGGCCCTGCCGAGCACAATGAGCCAAAACACGTAATCGCAAGTAATAATTAAGGTTGTGCTTCTTGAAAAAAATAGGCAGACAAGGAGGTAAACACGACGTTTCGGGCGGAAGGGTACCCCCTTCCGCGGGAGTTCCACAGCTGAGGTAATCTAGTAACGTTGATAGGCACTTCAAAGCTGCAGACCTGTCGTATCCAGAAGAATGGGGGCCCTGCCGAGCACAATGAGCCAAAACACGTAATCGCAAGTAATAATTAAGGTTGTGCTTCTTGAAAAAATAGGCAGACAAGGAGGTAAACACGACGTTTCGGGCGGAAGGGTACCCCCTTCCGCGGAAGTTCCACAGCTGAGGTAATCTAGTAACGTTGATAGGCACTTCAAAGCTGCAGACCTGTCGTATCCAGAAGAATGGGGGCCCTGCCGAGCACAATGAGCCAAAACACGTAATCGCAAGTAATAATTAAGGTTGTGCTTCTTGAAAAAATAGGCAGACAAGGAGGTAAACACGACGTTTCGGGCGGACGCCCTTCTTCAAGTAATAGACGCGAAAGACAGCAAGAAACAGACAGAGAGCCATAGCACTGCGGCAAATACAAAACGAAATATTAAATAAAGAAAAAACAATGATTGCCAAAGATACATTGTATCTCCGTGTTAGAGCTGAGCCGTCACCAACACAGTAACGTAATACCTATCTTATAAAGAAAGTTAAAAAAAGAATTGTACCCAGGGCAGACTGCGCTCGAGATTAATAAAAGTTCCAACAAAGGACAAACTAGTACAATCTAATCCACCTAAATTTGACGAAAAAAAAAAAAGACTGGAAAATACAAAAATAAACAAAGAGAGAGAGAGCGAACAGAAGCAATCGACACCAAACGGCGAGGATGTGGGTCATGAATCAGTCAAACGACACACAGGAAGGGCGCGTAAACGAAACGCCAGGGTCGGTCCTTCAGTGTACGGAACGCAGCCATTTAGCTTTCAACGCCGTTCGCATTCTCGGGTCAACAAAGATACCCACAGCTGCCCCCCAAAGGCGCGGGGGAGGAGAGACGGAAAAGATGAATGACGACGGCGACCAGACACCACGCTGTTTTTCTTTGAAGCCTCGTTTTCCCAAATGTCTGCACGCCGTCTGCCGACAAATTCAAGACCGACGTGCCGTTGGCCGCTCGGGGTCTACTCCTGATGGAAAAAGACAAGCGCCGAAAGACCAGGACAAAGTAAGAAGACGACAACACAAGGCGCCTTGTGTTGTCGTCTTCTTACTTTGTCCTGGTCTTTCGGCGCTTGTCTTTTTCCATTATGAACCAACTGGCCCAACTCACCATTTTGTTCTACTCCTGACTATCCGGGGACGGTCGCCTGCTCGTGAGCGATGCGACACGTGCTGACAAGTGCACGCGGGAAAGACGAAGCGCAGGGAAACGGGCTCCTGCCTATTTGCGACACAACCGCGGAAATGGAGGCTTCATAACACTTAGCTGCCTGGCAGGAGAGGGAGGAGACGCTAAACGACGACCATCTTTTTTTCTTTTTTTTCTGATTTTTTTTTTTTGTTGCGACAGGATCGAATGCTCAGGAGCGCGCGCATCTTGTTTTGAGACCATCACATTTGTTTGCTTGCTGTGGCACGCGCTCACGGCACACTGCGCAATAATTGATTTTGAGACACACGTACATTCAGCAGGCACGCTACAAAACATTTCTCCACTTTGACCCGGACGCACCTCACGACGCCCTAGATCACCTGAGTCTCTCTCTCTCTTCCTTTCTCTCTCTCTCTCTCTCTTTCTCGCACACTTTATTACAAAAAAAAAAAAAATCTCCTGAACGCCTACGATGTAAAATTTGTGTTAAATAATTGCTTTTATTTATTGCTTATTAGCGTTTCGCGGCATCTCTTACTGGGTTTGAGGTTCTGAGTTTGTCTCTGCGCGGCAAGTTCGACCGTCGCCGTACAGCTTCACACGCTCGCTCTGGATCGATGCAGTGAAGCCACCACTCGGTCTCCAACTGGATCGTTTGCTCGTATTGTTGAGTAGTGATCTGCTTCATTCGTAATGACATTCTTCGTGTTTCTTTGTGTGGCCTTCTCTCAAGATACGGCATCTATATTTGTATTTTCCCGCGATTAAAAGAGACAATTCCGCTTTACGAAACCGCCGCTTTCGTCCAACATCTTCGACAACAGAAAAGCGCAGGTGAACCAGATATGGTTCGCCTGCCACTTTGAGATGCACGCGAGAGACACCCGGTTAATACACGTACTCTGCACTCAATGTGTTGCTTCTCTTCGGCGTTGAATGAGTGTCGCCCACGCCTCGGCAGCAAACTGACCTCTCGCTGTGGAAACTTTCACATCGTGGAATCTGTTTTTGCTTTCATTTTCGCGGCTCCCGGTGCAGGTATTCTCATACTCGTGCTAATTGCTTTAACGAAGTTTATTCGAGACGAATTTTCTTCTTGTATGGCGGTCATTTCACATCGGTCGCACAAAAACTGTTTGCAGACCTTTTCAAAGCACACATGTGTGTATGAAGCAAACATGTTACGCCCATGATTGCGGCGTGTACGCAGATGATGATGACATCATGCCCGCAGCAAACATTGTGCTTGTATGATGTACTACGTGATTATTTTTTTAGACCCAACCCTATACTGCGTTGAGAGCGGAACGTTTCTAGAACCCTTATTGCCCCCCGTGGATTTTCTGAGTGTGCGCTTAATGCGTTATAGACAGCATGGTTCAAACATGCAGACCCTCAATACCTTTGATGATTTTCACATTTTTTGACGATGCCACGCAAAACTTTAATCCGATAGAGAAGTGCCGACAGCTAATCCGTTAGCTTGAGGTTTTTGTTCTTGGAACATTTCACGCAGTCCAAACCGAAATAGCGGTTGCTTCGCCCTTACAAAAAAAAAAAAAATTTTTTTGTTTTGTTATTTAGGCAGCTGAATTTGATCGGCTAAGAGACTTCGCTTTCCTGAAGTCCTCTTAAATTAGCTGAGTTTATTCGAAAAAAGAAAAAAAAAACCAGAAACTTCAGGCTTTCTTTTGTATTTTTTCTATAGAGATTATACTGTGTATAGATGATTCATGTATCCGCTCCTGACGCAAGCTTCCTGTGTTTGAGTGCGCCTGTAAACGTAGAATTTTTTATAAAAGTTCTCCTGGGCATTAGACCCGAAAGTTGTCCCAACTCTGCTTAAATTAAATGTCTGAAAAGGAAGGGAATATAATGGACACGCCCATCAAACTCAGCAAAAACGCATGTACAAGCGTTTAGCCACATTCAAGACGATATCGAGTGAAAGGGGAAAAAAGCGGATGCCAGTAAAATGCTTTTTCTTTGTTTTTTCGTATCAAGATCGACACATTTTGCCTATAAGAAACGGTGAGAACTCTATCGGTCTCACGCCGAGCTCCGAGATAAAATAGAATCACAATAAATTCGAGAAACACGAACATATGCAGCACCAATTTCGTTTTCGAAACAAATCGAATACTCAAATTAAAAAAAAAGGCCCCATCAACATCACCCTCAACCACCCCTCTCCCCCCCCCCCCCCCCACACACACACACACACACACAAACACACACACAAATACCCCGATCTCTAAGAGGAACCACCTGCAGACTAAACGCTACACGCAAGAAAGAAAAAAAAAAAAACAAGAATTAGAGAACGATACTCTTTAGAATTCGACACCGGCGCGCCTTTTAAAGCTTCCCTTTTCCCCAAAACAAATATAAAATGAAATAAGAGGCCCCGCAGCGCGCCTCCTTCCGATAAAGCGCTCGATCCACTCCGAGTGTGACGCTATACCCGGAATGACCTCGTCTCAACCCTTCTTCTCGTCGTTATACGGCGCAGCGCTTGTGGTCGGACCCCGAATGTGTCTACGAGAAGTCCGTCGCCCGCGAGTCTACATAAGACTACGGCGGACAGGGCTTCCTTTTCCTGAGCTCATCTCGCATTCAAGCCACACAGGAGGCCACGAGCTCGACGCCGGCATGGTTGACGCGGCGAGGGATCTGCGGCGATTGAAAGAGTGTACCCATTTGCCAGCCCCAAAACAAGCCTCGTAAAGGGGCGCTTTTATGAGAGGTCGTTCCGAAGTCGCTAGTATACAATAAACTATTTTCGCGGCAACTGCGGCGGCGATGCCATAATGTGTGTGATGCTAAACTGATATATATATATATATATGTGTGTGTGTGTGTGTGTGTGTGTGTGTGTGTGTGTGTGTGTGTGTGTGTGTGTGTGTGTGTGTGTGTGTGTGTGTGTGTGTGTGTGTGTGTGTGTGTGTGTGTGTGTGTGTGTGTGTGTGTGTGTGTGTGTGTGTGTGTGTGTGTACGTGTGTGTGTGAATGTGGCTCTTTGCAACTGCTCCACGCGAACCGGGCGAAACGTGAGAGAGCAAGTGTTGCTAGTGGGCGGTTGCCTTGAAATTTCCCTGTTGCTTTTTTTTTTTTTGTATTTCCGTTCTTCTAAGTTTAGTTTAGAATGAATTTGTATATCCATATTTGTTTGTTGTATAGTGCCACCGTAAAAAAAAAAAAAAAGGTAAACATAAAATGCTTTCGGGAATCCCTTTTTAAGCGGGCGGGTTGGTAGACTCTGTCCCGCTTCCGGCTGGACGAAGCGGAGCGTATTATCTAAATCCTTTCCGCCCGAAAAAGCACATTCCTCATAAGCCTCTATCAACGTCTATCGGTTATTCGGGGTTCATTAATCCCCGCTCCAAAAAATCGGTAATGATGAGAGTTCGTGAACCCCGCGCAAAATTCGCGACAACTAAAAACGTAAAAACAAGCAAAAGATACGAGTAAAATGACTCAATAGTTCAACGAACAAGATCTCTCTCGATGTGAAGACGAAATGAAATAAATTACAGACATATTCGCGCGACATCGTAACATTACCACCAGCGCTGCTTCGTGAGCTCAGCACGAAGCAGCTGAGCTCACGACGCTGATTTCCTCGCTTGGTGTTTTTCTTTCTTTCGCTATATTTTTTTTTTTTTTGCGTGTGAACTAACTCCTATACTTGCTCTAATTAACATATTTCGTACGTAGCTTTAATTAACCCCACGTAGACCGGCATGCAGATAAGCGTGCGCAGTTCAACTTGAACCGACCTGGCTAGGTGGGCGCTTCGTCGCTTCGTATCGACAACTTAAAAAAAAAAAAAAAAAATGAAAACGAACGAAAGCTTGCGTAACCGAATTAAGTTGTCAACGAGAACACGCCCTTATATCGTTCTTCGTTCCTACCGCGTCGACCGGGCTCTTGCCGGCCGTTCTCACGCGCAGTCAGAGCGAAGCGATCGCTGACGCCCCTGCAATGCGTGTTGCCGAAGAGCGTTCCTACCATCGGTCACGTGTGCTCACGCGGAGGGCAAAACGGAAAGCGTGCGTGGATTCGTTTGCATCGTAATTATCGGGAGAAATGCGCGAAGCGTGGCCGAAGCGATAAAGCAGTACGCCTCGAGAAGTCATGCCCTGAAATCAGAACGTGCGTGTTTCTTTACGTATATATATATATATCTACGAGCCAAACAGAAAGTGCGGGAGAACAAAAGTAAGATAGCAATGCTTATTAAAGAAGATACCCTGTATGACCCTTTCACTCGGAATCCGGAGGCGGAGGGACTCCGTTAGGATCGCGTGCTCCATCTCGGATCTGGTCTACTGATCCGGCGTGCTCTAAAACGACCCGTGGAATTCGCCGTGAGTTAACGAAACGCAGCCCTTGTTGCCACGAAATTTAAGAAGGAGTATACTCTAGGAAGTTACTGAGTGTATGCTGCACCGTGAAACACACACGCAACGCCGGTGGCCGGTACGCCTTGAACCAGCCACTTTGGCCACTGAGACCTCAAGACCACTGGAGCAGGATACTGATGATCCGATCTCACTGATGGACCAAACGAAAGGAAGGCCAATTACCGGCGTTCCGGTGACATCGCGGGGCAGTATGCAGAATTCGGGAGTTTGAGAGAGTGTGTTGTATCTGTTGGACGTTTGGGTTCGGTGGAAGAAGAAGGAAAGAGGGAGATAAAATAAATAAACATCGCGTAGAGATCGGCACCGTTTAAAGCGGTTCCGGCTACTTTATGTGACGTGAAAGTGAGAACAGTGGTTCACGGTAATAGACCCCTTTTAAAAGATCATCAAGCAACATTGGCGGCCGCCATTGCTTGGGCGCGAATCGCGTGATTGGATCCGAGTGCTCGCCGAACGCTGACGACAGCGCTCGGGTCCAATATGACGCGAGCCGAGTTTGCGCCGAGCGCTGACGCAGGCCTCGTGTCCAATACGAGCACGGAGTATGGTGAGCGAGCAATGGCGGACAGGCGTTGGCGCGGACTTTTGAAAAGCGTCGATTAGATAGGTCCTGTTTCGCTTCTTTCAACTGTAGACACTGACAGCTGAAGAGACGCGGGGCGGGGCTTATATGACCTTTGCGCTTCCTGCTTTGTGATTCGTCCTACGGAATTCCTTCATGCCGCAATCTCGTCGTCTGCGGAGGAATATGCTCAGCACTCGCCGCGTCTCGGATGTTTTATGCTGTCCGTGAGCCAATTTCACGGGCCGTCTCGCCAAGCGTCTCATTCCGGAGATTCGTTCCAAAATGTCAACAACTTCATATCCCGGTGGGCGAAGCAGAAGAAATGCCATCAAATCGATAATCCAACACCCTGTTGAATGAAACCCCACGTCGTCGTTTGATCGGGGGCTCATTGGTACGACGAGCTTGTCCGCTTCCCGGGCTGCGGCGCTAAGGCGACTTGTCAACGCGGATTTACGACCCATAAAGTGGGAATCCCGGGCGCGCGCCCTCGAGGCTCATAATGGAGGGCGCTTCATAGAAGCAGCGCGCGATAAGAGGCCGGGATGTCGGACGAGGCTTACGTCCGCAGGTATGCCGCGTGAAGGACTAACTCTCCTGGGCCGCCGTTGCTCGATTACTTCTCTATTTCTTTTTTTTTTTATTATTATTTCTTCGCTAGCTCATTTTGAGCTCCGGTATCTAGCCCGAAGATAACCGGAGGGATGGGGTTTAATCAATAAGCCGCATTATGACGAGCTGAGTATAGCGCCATAAATATCGAGATTTAGAGATTTATCGCAAACTATCATCTCGGCTGCTAGGGCAGAAAAAAAAATCTAGCTAGATGAAACGTTTTCGGGAATCTTCATCGGGGAACGCATGCCGTAGCTCGAATCAATCAAAAAAAGGTATAATTATTTTCTTTTTTTAAAATAAATACGACCGTACTTGATGGTACGAGACCAAGTACATTTCTGCATAATTATGAGCCCCCCCCCCTTTCCAAGAGCGAGTGAACGAGTAAGCACACACACACAAACAACAATAACAAAAGCGTTGCTACGACACCGTGACTTCGTTAGAGTTAGCAAAAATATTTAAAAAAAGTTTTTTTAACATTTTGGTTGCACACACGTATCAAAAAAAAAATAATTTTACGAGAAATAAAAAAAAAAAAAAATAGAGCAATATTGACGGCGCGAGACGCGATTTAGTTGGTAGTCACCTCCTTTCCACTTGTCTTCCCTCTCGGCATTTCGTGCGCGTGGAGGAGAGGTGCATCGGCTTGGCTATCACGTTGAGGTGGGAAGAGCGAATGACCATCCCGTCGAGGTCGAAGGAGCGAATGACCATTCCGTGACGTCATGGACTTTGCACGCATAATTTCACATAAATCTCCGGCCGTCAATATTGCCCTAAATATTTTTTCTTCGCGTAAAAGTTATTTTTTGACGCGCGTGTCCTAACGAGGCAGTTAATTTTTTTTAGGGGCTTTTTAAAGCGTCGTTCCAAGCAAAACTAAGCTTTGATCACGATACGCCTGACAATAGCAGGTAGCTGTATGGAAGTAACGCGCGTCCCCAATATAGACGCTTCTAGCATTTTTTTTTATCAAACCGTTGGGAACGGTTTGTTAGCGTTTCGCACGCCTGCAAATGGCAGCGCGAGTTTCCACTACCAATATTGTCACGGGTGGTGGCAAAAGAAACAATAAATAAACAGGAAGAAATAAACGTTTAATGTGGCGAACTTGTGCCAAAAATGAAAAGGGTACAAAAATAATAACAGAGCGTCGCGGGCGTCGAAGTCGGCGTAGCAGCACAGTCGAACGCTGGGGCGAAACTGACTGCGGCTCGCCACGCGGAGCCCCTTATGTACATGCGTGGTCTTCTGGAATAATCGGCGAAGAAACTTCGACGCGTGGAACATTCGGGCCTGGAACAAGCAACATGATTCTCGAATTCTCCAGAACACTAAATTAGAGGAATAAACAAAATACATGTCGCTCCAGGATTCGAACCCTAGCTTTTCGCGTGGGAGGCAGGCGCGATAACCATTAGGCCACGCGCGCGCTGCCTACTTGGCGAGGGCGCGCGGCATTACTCCCCCCTTTAAAAAGTGCATCGCCCCGATGCAGCACAAAACAAAAAGCAAACAAAAAGAACGGTAAACTAAAGAGTCATTTGGAATACGCAAGGTCCACTGTCCTATCGAGCGTAGTACGGCTTCATGCGCACGACGTGGACGACTTCTGGTCGTGGAGGGCGGCGTGATGAAGTCCGTGTTCCATCGGGCATCACCTCGTAGTTCAGATCACCGAGTCGACGAAGTACTTTGTAGGGTCCGAAGTAGCGCTTTAGGAGTTTCTCACTGAGACCACGGTGGCGGATCGGTGTCCACACCCACACCCTGTCTCCGGGCTGGAAGTGGACGTCCCGACGACGAAGGTTGTAGCGGCCAGCGTCGACACGTTGTTGGGCTTGAATACGGTGTCTGGCGAGCTGGCGGACTTCTTCTGCCCGTTGGGCAACCACCTGGGCGTCGTCGCTTCCGTCGAGAGCCGGTTCGTGGGGTAACATCGCGTCCAGCATTGTCGTTACCCTGCGCCCATGCACCAGTTGAAAGGGTGTCACTCCGGTGGTCTCTTGTACGGCCGTGTTGTAGGCAAAGGTGACGTACGGCAGCACCTCGTCCCATGTCTTGTGCTCCACGTCGACGTACATGGAAATCATGTCGGCGATGGTCTTGTTGAGTCTTTCCGTGAGCCCGTTGGTCTGCGGGTGGTACGCCGTGGTGCGACGATGGCTGGTGTGGCTGAGACGCAGGATTTCTTGGGTCAGCTGTGCCATGAACGATGACCCTCGGTCTGTGATCAGGACTTCGGGGGCGCCATGCCGGAGGACGATGGACTCGATGAAAAACTTGGCGACTTCCACAGCAGTCCCTGAAGGGAGGGCTTTCGTTTCGGCGTACCGCGTGAGATAATCTGTGGCGACGATTATCCAGCGGTTTCCCGATGTTGACGGCGGAAAGGGGCCAAGTAGGTCCATTCCGATCTGCTGGAACGGTGCGGTCGGGGGAGCAATCGGCTGCAGGAGACCGGCCGGTTTCGTTGGCGGTTTCTTACGTCGCTGGCACTCGTGGCACGATCGGGTGTAGAGGTGGACGGCTTTGGGGAGCTTTGGCCAGTAATACTTTTCACGAATACGGGCCAGTGTTCGGCTGTAACCGAGGTGTCCCGACGTCGGGTCGTCGTGACATGCTTGAAAGATCTCCTCCCGAAGGTCGGTCGGGATTACCAGCAACCACGGTGTGCTGTTGTCGCCGAAGTTCTCTTTGTAGAGTACACCTTGTCGAATGGCGAAGGTCGGCAATACTCGTGAGAAGACACGTGGCACGGTACCCCCACCCCCTTCCAGGTGCTCGATTAATGCGCGCAGCTCAGGATCGTCCCGTTGACGTCGTGCCATGTCGTCGGCGTTTACAGCTCCTAGGAAGCTCTCGTCGTCATTGTCGTCGCTGCAGCCGGAAGGGGTTTCGACGGGGGCTCTGGACAAGCAGTCGGCGTCGCTGTGCTTCCGGCCGGACTTGTAGACCACTGTCATGTTAAACTCTTGTAGTCGGAGGCTCCATCGAGCAAGACGTCCTGACGGGTCCTTCAGGTTAGCAAGCCAGCAGAGCGAATGGTGGTCCGTGACTACACGGAACGGGCTCCCGTACAAGTACGGGCGGAACTTCGTGATTGCCCAGACGACCGCAAGGCATTCTTTTTCAGTCGTGGAGTAATTTCGCTCCGCCTTGGACAATGTCCGACTTGCGTAGGCGATGACTCGCTCGGTGCCTTCTTGAACTTGAACCAGTACCGCGCCAAGTCCTGCGTTACTTGCGTCCGTGTGAATCTCGGTTTCCGCATCCTGGTCGAAATGTCCAAGAACAGGAGGCGTCTGCAGTCGTCGCTTCAGCTCGTCGAATGCCTGCTGCTGCTCCTCGGCCCATTCGAACTTCTCGGCGTCCTTCGTGAGGTTTGTGAGCGGTGCGGAAATCCTTGCGAAATCTCGAACGAAGCGCCGATAGTAGGCACATAGCCCAAGGAACCTTCGCACGGCCTTCTTGTCTCTTGGCACTGGAAATGCTGCGACCGCGCGAGTCTTCTCTGGGTCTGGATGAATGCCTTCGTTACTAACCACGTGACCTAAGAACTTCAGTTCGTCATAGGCGAACCGGCACTTTGACGGCTTGAGAGTGAGCCCGGCGGTCTGTATGGCATGGAGAACCGTGCGGAGTCGTCGCAAGTGCTCGTCGAAGTCAGCTGAAAATACTACGACGTCGTCCAGGTAGACGAGACAGCTCTGCCACTTCAGCCCTGCCAGTACGGTGTCCATGACACGCTGGAAAGTTGCTGGCGCCGTGCATAGTCCGAAGGGCATCACCTTGAACTCGTAGAGTCCATCCGGCGTGACGAAGGCTGTCTTCTCTCGGTCCCGTTCGTCGACCTCGATTTGCCAGTAGCCGCTCTTCAGGTCCATCGATGAAAAGTATCGAGAGTGGCGCAGCCGGTCTAGAGTGTCGTCGATGCGGGGCAGTGGGTAGACGTCTTTCTTCGTAACCGTGTTGAGCTGCCGGTAGTCCACGCAGAACCGAAGAGTTCCGTCCTTCTTCTTAACCAGCACGACTGGAGAGGCCCATGGACTGCTTGAAGGTTGGATTATGTCGTCATTCAGCATCTCTTGAACTTGCTGCTGGATCACCTCCCTTTCCTTCGCGGAGACTCTGTACGGTGATCGATGCACAGGGCGCGCGTCGTCCTCGGTAACGATGCGGTGCTTGGCAACCGCGGTCTGGCGCACCTTCGACGACGTCGCAAAGCAGTCGCGGTATTCGGCGAGGAGGTTAACCAGCTGACGTCGTTTAGGGTCCGGAAGCTTAGGGTCAATGTCGAGCTGCGCTGGCGACGTACTGTCTTGCTGGGACGGCGAGAATTCGTCAGTAATCGCGGTGATTTCGGCGGGGTTTCGGAGTTCCTCGACGTGGCCCACGGCTGCACCTTTCGTGAGGTGTTGCGTTTCGTTTCGGAAGTTCGTCACGAGGGCCACAGTCCGCCCATCCTGAAGTTCAGCTACTCCCCTTGCGACGCCTATGCCTCTTCCCAGGAGCAATTGGAGGTTTCCCTCGAGAAGAACTTCACCATAGGAAGCTTCATCGATCCCGACAAGTACGAAAACACTCGACCGCGGTGGTAGGTTTACGTGGTTTGCGAGGACTCGGACCGTGGGTGACGTCGCTTGGGGTTCCTCCGATGGTGGAGCAGGTTTTCGTAGCGTCAGCCGGTTTGTTCCGAGGTCGATGACGGCGCCATACTCGCAGAGAAAGTCCATTCCGAGGATAACGTCCCTCGAACAGTCTTGTAGAATGACGAACCTGACAGGGCACGTTTCACCGTGGATCTCGACGCGAGCAGTGCATCTCCCGACTGGTGTAATGAGATGTCCTCCGGCGGTTCGTATTTGGGGTCCTTCCCACGGCGTCATGACTTTTCGAAGGCGGCGGGAGAGCCTCCCACTCAAGACTGAGTAGTCTGCTCCGGTGTCCACGAGTGCCGATGCGTCGTGGCCGTCAATGACGACGTTTAGGTTGTTGGACACCGTTGCAGGGGCGTCGTAGCGATGCGTGGCGTCGGGGGAGTGGGAGCGCTCCGTCGTTCTTGGAGGCTCTTTACGTCGGTCGTCTTCGGCAACTCCACCTCCAGGGGTTGCCGCGCCTAGTTTCCCCGGCGAGGAGCGAGGGGTGACAGGCTTTCACGTCGGGGTCGGTGCATCGGCGAAGCTGGACGTCGCGGCGATGGCGACCGGAACTCTCGGCGGGACGCAGGCTCGGGGGACTGGGGTCGTCGCAGGTACTCGTCGATCTCCCGAGGGCGTTCACCATACCTGGGGCGCGGGTCGCTTGGGTGGAATCCGCGCAGCCCGAGTCGTCGGTATGGGCATCGGCGGTACACATGGTCAGCTTCCCCGCAGTGGTAACACAGCGGGCGTCGGTCGGCCGTCCTCCAGACGTCTGTCTTCCTCGGCGCAGGTCGGTCTGGGTGAACGTGCGCCTGATCTTCCTGTCGTCGGGGATACTGCGGCGTTGGGGCGTCTCTTCGCGGTGGCGCCGCGGCTTGGCGGGGAGCTTGCGGCGATCGTCGGGCTATGGCAGCGTAGCTCAACGTCGGTTCCTCCGGTACCACCGTGGGGACGGGAACCTCTGGTTGGAGCACCCGTTGTACTTCCTCGCGCACAGCCTCGGCAACGGAGAGTGTCGCTGGACGACTTGCGGCTGGCAGCAACTGGCGGAGTTCCTCCCGGACGACCTCCCGGATAATTTCGCGGATGTCCGTACCAGGAGCGTTTTCGCCGCCAAGCAGCGCGGTTGCAGCGACACTTGGATGTCGCTGGTAGTGGGAAGCGCGCGCTTGGAGGGCGCGCTCGATGTTTGTCGCCTCGGTGACGAAGGCTTCGACGGTGCCCGGCGGGTTGCGCACGAGGCCTCCAAAGATGTCGTCTCTCACCCCGCGCATGAGGACCCGCAGCTTCTTGTCGTCTGTGGCTCGTGGGTCGGCACGGGCGCTCAGGCGGAGGACATCTTCTACGAAGCTTGTGATGCTTTCGTCGGGGCCCTGCGTTCGAACTCGGAGGAGATCTTCTGCCTTCTCCCGTCGGTGTAGGGTGGCGAACGTCCGCTGCAACTCGGCCACACAGATGTCCCACGACGTAAGCGAAGCCTCGTGATTCTCGAACCAATGCCTCGCAGTACCCTCCAGCGAAAAGTAGAGGTTCTGGAGGCACTGCTCCGCAGTCCATCCGTTGTGCCGCGCCACACGCTCGTAGTGCTTGATCCAGTCTTCGACATCCTCATGGATCTCGCCGTGGAAGGGAGTCGGCGTACGGGAAGCGGCGGGCAGGTAGACGACGGCAGGAGCGGCGGGGGTCGGCGACTGGTCGGCCATCGTCGGCTTCGTTGGCTGCTTGGTCCTGGGCGGCAGAAGTCCGAATTCCGGGTGTAGGCCTTGGGTGCGACGACTGAACCGGATCTCGGTAGTGCCTTCGTTGGTTCTTCGTGGGCTTGGCGTCGGACTTGCACTGCGGTCCCTCGGAGGGGTACGCGGCAGGGGCATGCGTTACCCCGCACCTCCACCAAGATGTCACGGGTGGTGGCAAAAGAAACAATAAATAAACAGGAAGAAATAAACGTTTAATGTGGCGAACTTGTGCCAAAAATGAAAAGGGTACAAAAATAATAACAGAGCGTCGCGGGCGTCGAAGTCGGCGTAGCAGCACAGTCGAACGCTGGGGCGAAACTGACTGCGGCTCGCCACGCGGAGCCCCTTATGTACATGCGTGGTCTTCTGGAATAATCGGCGAAGAAACTTCGACGCGTGGAACATTCGGGCCTGGAACAAGCAACATGATTCTCGAATTCTCCAGAACACTAAATTAGAGGAATAAACAAAATACATGTCGCTCCAGGATTCGAACCCTAGCTTTTCGCGTGGGAGGCAGGCGCGATAACCATTAGGCCACGCGCGCGCTGCCTACTTGGCGAGGGCGCGCGGCAATATTGTTCGAGAAACAACACGTTCTAATAAAACTACCCAACATATCTGTCAACACTGTATTAGAAACTTTTACATTCCTCTATAACGCTCTATAAGAGATCGCTCTAGACGACATACGAATATTTGCAAATACGTTCGTATAGCAAAGGCAACATTACACAGCGGCCCATAAACTCGTAGTGCTCTTACGTCCTGTACATACCATAGAAAAGACACGGTGCCGACACGGTGACATAATTACCTGCGGATACACCTCGAAGGATGCTTCGGAGATATGCATACTTCTCACGTGTGTGCAGCCAGCTCTTAATTGTATGACCGATGCGACAGAACCGGCACACAGTACCTTAAGACATTCCTTTGTATGATGTATTAGCAGTGAAACTGCGGGTTAATAACCAATTCACTGTAAACTCTACTGCGTCATTAATGAATTGGAAGTACTCGTAACGGAATCTGGTATACATTGCCGTGGAGGGGCTCGGCAGAGACCACGAACACAGAAAGGTATTTTGTATTGCATCGGTGAAAAAAATTGGACACTCTGTCCCGCTCAAGTTCTTTTTCTCAATTAGGCCAGTCGCCTTATCTACGTGAATAATGGCGTACTTTACACGAAGCGGATGCTTACGGTCGAAGAAACAAAAGACAGAAGTGTCCTATACAAGCAACGAGGCACATCCAAAAGTCCTAGTTTGCAATCTGGTCTCAGATGAGCTTCCTCTCGTAGGCCATAGAATGAAATATTTAAGGTACAGATACGAACCATATAGAGATACTATTGCTCAAATATCGAATGATGGAACCCTGCACAAGACGTACGTTCATCTTGGCCAAAAGGCAACGGCTTTTGCTGTTTTAGCAGCCGTTCCGAACTCTCGCAGTGGATGCTCTATCAGACATCGCCATAGTGAGCCGCCCAGGATGTTCCGACAACTGCACTAACCACTCCCTGCTATCCCCCCCGAGATTAACCAGGACCAAAGTATACCATCACGGGTATGTAATTTGAGCAGTCAGCCACGTACCTGTTGCTTCGACTCCGTAATAACACGTTGTAAACGAGAATGGTATCTTTGATTCCGGCCCCCCTTTTTTTTACGTGCATAGTGAGACTGACATGATCAGAACGGCAGGGCGTTTTTTCGAATGCCTCCAGCACGCACTCGCTGTCGTCCGCCGTGCTTCGGTAGCGCGTGCACGCTCCACGCTTACGAGACGACGAGGCGTCATCGGAGTTGAGAAGTGAGCGCCCGAGCGGGACAACTGATAGTCCTCCTTCCTGTTCTGTTTATTTCGACGACCATAACAGCACTCATTTAGTAATCAAGGGCCGGGAACAGTCCCTTCGCTGACCCACGGTAACGACAAGGCACTCCATTTTATTGTTAATCCGTTCAAACCATTCAAACCAACAGAAACAAAAAAAGCAAGAAGAATTAAGGGCACGACAAACATTGACAAGAGTGGGACGAAAAGAAACAGCGGCTTGGCCGCTCGCTGTCTGGCGGGACTCCCCGTACCGAGCAGGAGACTCCCAGCCCAGGACGATCCAGACGCGGGAAAACTCCCGCAGAACAGCGTTCCAAACAGAAGCCGCCGCCAATTACCTCCCTCCTCTAATAAGACAGCCTCCTTTCGGGTGCTTCATAGGCGTCCCAATACATCGCCGCGTACACGCCAATCTCGCGCATTCTTTATTTTTTTTTTTTTGTTATTTGGGATGGCCGCAGTTCCTTCGGACGTGCTCCCTTTCACCTTACGGTGGACCGCAGTGGAGGCTACGACCCAACCCAAGCCAATGTCCAACTCCGCTTGAATGTCACATGACTTCCCGGGTGTGAATGCACAGAAATGGTGCATACTCACGTGATACAAACATGCTCCGGACGTGCCGCAGATAGTACTGCTACACATCTCAGCAGGGGCGGATCCAGAACTCCATTTTGGGGGGAAGGGGGGGGGGGGCGGGAAATTTTTAAGGATACTATTCTCCCATTTTTTTCTTGTGCAAGGGGGTCCACCCATGTCAAATTGCCCTTTGAGAAGGGTAGAGGGAGGGGCGTTGAATTTGCTTGGGGCGGGGGGGGGGCCGCCCCCGTCGCCCCCCCCCCCCCCCCCCCCCCCCCTTGGATCCGCGACTGCTTGTCAGCAGGGGACAACGTGTCTTTTTGATGTATGCACGTGAGCACTGCGTCTCCGGCTTCAAAAGTGCTCCTAGCATTTGCCGCAGTCCATCGGAAGATGAGGCTTGCGGCAGCGCTGCTGACGCCCGCGGGTTATGCACTGGCATTTTCGGGTTCGCAGACTCCGTCAATGGGGTGTTAACGAGGAAGGGGAAACGGGGGCTCGGTTGGCTAGGTCGGCTCCGTCGCTGCTGCCGTCGCTGACGACGAAGACGTTGAATGAGGAGACGCGTCCGTCGTCGTCTAGGAAGTCAGCCACGCCCGACCGGCCTCGGCTGGTTTGGTTAGCCGATGATGGATCCGTGGGAGGACGGTGTCGGCAGGGAAAACATGACGGGTTGGTTTTGGCCACAATGGGGTTCGTGCTCAGATAGACAGCTATAGCGGCCCCTGTAGGCGGGGTACGAGTCGGAGCTGTTAAGTGGCTAATGAAAAGTGCCCGTGTACGCGTGATTAGACGCGATTTCGGTGCGGAATTAAAGGGGCCATGAAACGATTTTTGGGTTGGGATGAATGATTTTAAATTGGGACTTTACTAATCGCATATCGTTTAGTTGGCCAAAAGAAAGAGGCTAGAAAGTCAAAAGCCAGCTTTTCGGTACGAACATTTGAAAATATAGCGGACTATTTTGTACCTTCTTGCCTTCGAAAGCTCTCCGCCTTTTCACTATGATACATCCGCGGTTCCAAAAGCGCGTCACCAGCGCCAAACTGACGTCAGCAGAGCCCAGCTCACGCATTGGACACGAGAACTGCGTCACTCGGACGTATGCGCTCGTCAACAATAAATCCGTCGACGAATATTTGGATTCGCGTTCGTGGCCAATGAGTGCCCTGACGGAACTATTGTCACTGGGGAATGACAAGTTCTATGGTGCGCATAAAAAGCACGGTGGAACCTAGGAGTCATCGCACCGGTGCCGAAGGAATGTCACGACCACGTGATTTCACAATTCGCATTTGAGTTGAGGATTAAAGCTAAGGAGGAAGAAGTAGGAAAATCGTTTCATGACCGCTTTAAAGGACCGGTGCAACGATATTCAATTGGAACGTTTTTCACTTGACACAAGCTTACTGGCACACCTGGGACTCAAGGATACTCACACGCAACGCCACTGGTCAAGAAACTCCTTTGTTGCGGTGTAATTTCAAGGACAAAAGCGATCATTTTCATTCAATCTCACCTTTGCAAAATTTGATGACGTAACGTGGGGATCGCAGTACACCCAAGTGACGATATTTGAATGCGGTTCATAGATTGGACCCGAGCATTGCGTGGGCACTCGACTTGGGCTCGTGACAATTGCTAGCTCGAGAAGCATTCGGGTAGTGACCCGTGTCCAATCGCTGCAACGACGACAACAGCCGAGCCATAACAATGTCTGGAACTCAGCGCGTGTCCTGCGCTTTGCCAACCCCAGCGCGTGGCTATGATCAACATTGGCGGCATATAATCGGCTCCAGATCACGTGGCCGCTTGTCCTGGCTGCGAGTTGAGGGGGTGAACGCCGCTCGTTTTTCTTTAATTTTTTTTCTGGGACTTCTATTGCGTGGGGTGAAAAACGAACGCGTGTTTTATAGGTCATTAACGTTAGGGATTTGTTTTAAGAGGTATTTGCGCAAAGTACAAAAATTGTTGCATCGCTCCTTTAAGGCATTTCCCAAGGCGCGACAAACTCTAGGTATTGAAAGTGTAACCTGGATACATTTTTGGAGCAGCTCGAAACTTGGTCGAAGTACAGTTAGTTTTTACGTATTCATTGTCACGTTGAGAAATACGTATACACTTGGACTGAGTCTCGAGCATCGGTACTGCTTTGCTCACTAACACTTTAAGAAACGCAATATGTGGCGAGTACTTAATTTTTTTTTTTCGTCGATGCTTCTAATGGAACGTCCTGCCAGTTGCTGTGACTGGATTGTGAGCGTGGCGAGCGAAAGGCTTTTTCCCATTAGGCTCGTAGTGTTCGTGGTTTTTGTTAAACTTCATTCTGCTTTCCGCTACCAGCCCCCCCCCCCCTTTTCCACACACACAAACACACATTTTACTGCAATGTCTCAAGAAGTTGTTGTACGAGAATTAACGAATACAAAAATAAATGTACTAATTCTACTATGAAATCGGGCGTCATTTAAAGCTTTGGCACGTGCCTGCGTGTGTAAAAGGAATCGCGAGTGTTTTATATTTCAGTTCAGTGTCTTTTTTTGTAAACAATAAAAAAAAAACTACCTTTTTTTATTGTGTTTTGAATGGGCGTCGTAGTCGACTCCACAAGTCCCGCACAACTCGAACACGGCGCGCAATCGGACGAATGTGACAGTGTAGCGCGCTGCCAGGCGCACGCGGAATGTCGCCGAGTAAGACCACGGGGCATTCGTGCAGACGCCTTTTCCGCAGCCGAAAACCACAGGGTTGCGGCGCGTAATGATAACTCGGGCCAGGGGACCGGTTTTGCTCGTTTAGGGCACCACTATTCTCGCCAGAACGGACTGCCCCCCCCCCCCCCCCCCCCCCCCCACGACGAAAGAAGGAAACAGGCAAAGCAGGGAGCCGCACTGCATTTCGCTCAATAAAGCCGCCCGCGAGCAACATATATTGGTCTGGGCGGTTTGCCCGCTTTCCGAGGAAGCAAGCACCCCCCTCACGCCCATCTGGAGCGGACGGACCACCCGAGTCATTCCAGCGCCGTGAACGTATAGCACGTGACCGGGCGCCCTCCGCGTCGCTAAGCCTCTCCCCGAGGTGGCGTGACGCTTTCCGTTTTCTCATACCACCCCGAGACTGTGTGGAGAAGAGCTATGAAGAAAATCTCGTGGAAGGATTCTGTCCCTTCCTTTTAGACTTTGGGTTCCTCTCGTTCTTCACCCAGTCTCAGGTGTGCAAGAAAACGGTATAGATCTACACCAGCTCGCCCACGCCATCACTTTTTTAAAAATTATTGTTAAGCTTACAGGCCATTGGATTCGCTTTAATGACTCGCAGCGTCCGTTACGGTCCCGCTTATAGTGAACTGAGTCAGTGCGTGCCGTTGGATGTGCACGAGCCGCGCGGATAGGGCCAAGACGCAGCAGTTCGTTTAGTGCGTCTTCATTTCTCTCTAATATGGGACGGTGTCGGGTGCCATATATAGTGAGCGGACACTGTATGTATACTGCGGCTAGAGATACAGCTCGGTGGATCGGTTTTTCCGCTTCGGCTCGGAAGGAAGAATGAGCCGCCGTGTTTGTCTGTACACGCTAGCAGCGGTTAACGCTCGATTCTCATTTAGATACTAGCCTCCGGGAGTAGATTCTGAATCGGGATTGTCGGCGGAACGATATCGTCCCGCGGCGGTGGATTCGAAGCGTGTTTGTGCATGCAGTGCGCGGGCGTTTGTGTATGGTCATCTTGTTTTATATTAAACCGCATTATTTTTTTTTTTAAACTCCTTTATACGCGATTGGCATCTTGTTGCGTGGAAACCTTCGCGGGGGCGTTTCTAGAGAGCGCCGCGTCTGCGAGCGGTTCAATTAGTGACGTTAATGCCAAATATTCGCAAGTAACCAGACGCATTCCTGCGTATCCGGGTTCACTATACTCTGATATCTCCGTGACTCGCCCCCCCCCCCCCCCCCCCCCCCCCCAAAAAAAAAAAAAAAGGCTTTTTGATATTTAGTAAGACCGAAGCTTCGAGCAAAACAAAAACAAACGGAAATACATCGCGTTAAAAATATAATGGTGTGATTGTTTAAAGCTTTTTTTTAATATATATCTTAAGACGAAAACATTTTTCTTCAGCCACACCTCGTATAGCACACGGTATACGTCAATGCGTGATTATGGAACCGAAGCGAGAGCTCTGGGCTTTCTTAGAACCATGTGTTTAAGTTTAAGACCACGTAGTACTTGGACAAAAAGTCAAAAATAAATTATCCGTCGCTTATTTTCTAAGAATTTTTCGCGTGCGTTTTCCCCCTAAATGCGCTCGGGGCGCCTGCCCTTTGCCTTTGTTTTCATCAGTCTAGGCAATTAAAAGGGCAATCGCGGCCTAATAATCATTCAGTCACAGTGACATAAAGGCGTACGCTGTTTTGTCATTGAGATGGCATAATCATTGGAGCATAACACCCATCGCCCTTTCTCTCTGGTTAAAGTGATAAAAGGAAGACGACTGATTGTTGTTTGGGTGACTTCGCCTAGAATCTAGTTCGAGCAAGAGCACGTGGAAATGGAACGTGGATCAAGATACACGCTCGCGCCAGCAGCTTTGACAGCTTTGCACACTAAGTATGACAGATGGTGTTGGACCTTCAGACTTGAGACTCACCCGCTTTCACTGAGAGTCCGTACATTTTGTGAAACGCTTTTGTTTTTATCGAGCGCGGTTTCGAAGATATTAAGCTTTTGGCAAAACAAAGCGGACGCCTTCCCTTTCTATAAACGGGATATAAATATGATGCGCGTTTCGTCAGGTAACGCTCTACAACAGTCCCATGAGTCAGCTTTCCTGCAAGAATGCGCGGCGGAGGACCAATACATTTGATCAACCGAGCGCATTCAGACAAGGACGAGGCGCAGAATGAAAGATGATTTACATCGAAAGCCCGACAATGTGTTGGCACAACGAGCAGGACCGTTTGCTCGTTGCTAGCCGCGTCTGAAAAGAGGTTCGAATCGAATAGCCCAGCGATATTCGTAGCCGTCACGATGCGAGGGACAACCACGACATACCGGCTTTTGTAACATAGTTGAATCTAAGAGTGACGCAGCGCTTTTCGATTCAAGCAACCGGTCGCTAGGGGTGGCCTTCGTCGTGAAAGATGAAGCCACGACAACCGATTCTCTAAACGCACTCTATAAGAAATGCCTGCTCGTAAACTAATCCTCAAAACACTCAAAGAGCCAATCTCTGCGGTCTACGAAGTCAGCTCAGCAAATTGTATGGTGGAACATCTGTTTAGAGCTGAAAATGAAGTCTGCGCTGTGGCATTACGCAATGCAAGCATGACGCTTTGCATTGTGCAATGCCACACAGCAGACTTCATTTTGAGTTCTAAACGGATGTACCGCTTCATCATCCGCTGAGCTGATTTCGCAGATTGCAAAGATTGGCTCTTTGAGTGTTTTGCGGGTAAGTAGACACGCAGGGGTTTCTTAGAGTGCAGTGTTGCAGCTGGATGGTCGACACAGAGCTATTCGACTGCAACCACTATTCCCACAGCTTTGCCATTCGCGTATCTCTACTCATTGCATCAGTGCAGACTGCGTTTACGAGAGACAGTTTTTGTTCGTGCATCTCGTCATTCGCTCGACGGCTTCTCCGTAGACCGGAGTGTTCGCTTCACCGCGTGATCTACGGAAAAACGGACTCGTATAAATTGTTTTGTTTGTTGTTCGGACTAAAGTAGCGTTAAGAAGAGGGCAGCACCGTAGGCGACCCGTTCTGCGCGGACAAGCGTCAGCCGAGCCGTTCCCGAGTCCGGAGGCGCCTTCCTCATTGTTGCGGGCGAGCAAACAAGTCTGGCAGGGCCGCTTATCTGGTGACCACTCACCGAAACACTGTAGCCGCCCCGATGGGACACGATAGGCGGAAGAGTTGTCTTCCAGATGTGTTTGCATATCGGACGAGCGACCGATAAGCGCAGCGCCTTGCGTCGTGCATGCGTTCACCGAACCGGGCGGCCAAAGAAACAACCCCCAATCTATAAAGCAGTTTTCGTTTGGTGTCAAGATTCGCGCGCTCTCGGAAGTTTTCGCACCCCGGTGTACTCGATAAACCAATCATCGGTTTTCTTTACTCCGGTTCAGCCACCGAGAAAGACGATAGGCTTCATGCCTTGCAGTAGCACTAGAGAGCGATACCGTACACCGTTTTCGTTTTTGAGCCGACTGAAAAATGAATACCACTGATCTCCACTATAGGAGGTTAGATGGCGTATTGAGCAGACAGGTATGAAAACACCGGAAGTAAGCGGCTTGTCCCGCAAGTAAATGCTCGACAAGCTTTTCAGCTCTTCCGAGTGCTGGATCGAACAGCGTTTATAGGGCGCTGGATTTTTTCTTGTCGTCCCAAGAGAGCCTGCTTGTTGCGGAGTAACAGCGCATGAGGACCCGAGAAGTCTCCCAGGGAGCCATTCGATGTGAACATTTTGAGATTCTAGTTGATCAAGTGTGCGTATGTCCCACGTTCAAACGCCTTATCCTCAGCATTTAATTCAGAACGGGAGTATTAAAACCCAATCAAAAACACACAAAAAAACAAAAAAAACATGGACCAAAATATTGATTGAATGCACATAGGAAGCCCAGCGCACGCCCGACTTCCGACACAAACATCGAACTTCCGGTGACTTCACTTGCGTCTGGCTCGGAGAACAGCTATGCGCTATTGAGCCCCCCTATTGTGGAGATCGGCGATGAATACCAATCGTTGGTATTTCGAGTGCATCGGCGGAAGTGTTCTCAGGATTCTACCGATGCTATTTCTATTTCTTTCTTTGTTCGAAGTCAATGAGAATGCAGGCAAAAGTTGGTAAAGACCCGTTCACACATTTGCGTCGACTGCGTTGCGCTGCGTTGCGTCGTGCAGCGCAGCGCCTCCCCATTGGCTCGTCGTAAGGGTCGCCATAGCAACAGATCCACGCAAGCAGTCTTGACGCAAGCAGTCTTGACGCAGTCGAACGCACCTGTGTGAACGAGCCTTAAGAACGACGGGAACGCATCAAGGGGCTCCTGAAGATAATGAGCCACACCCTCCGTTACTTGAGTGACTGTAGTTAGCCATAGTTAACCGAACTGCAGCCACGCTATAGGGGTCCATCAGTGGCAGCAGCGCTCGAGCGTCCGATGTGTGAAAGTGAAGCACAGGAGGCCCTTCGTTTCGAGAAACATCATCTGGCTGACGGCAAAGTGCATCCGATAACATTTTGGCGTCATTTTATGGCCGCTACCCCCTTGCCGTGATCCTCTATCAGCGCATTTCAAGCCCACGCGGAGGCAAAACTGTCCGAGTCGGGTTAACGACCTACGCTGGTCCCGCCTAACACACGCCAGAGTTGGCCAAGTGTTCTCGCCGGCGAGCCCAAGAGGAAAGGGCGCGGACCTTTCGTATATTACCACGGTTGTCACACTTTCCTCCTTGTCGTCGAAGAGTGTGGGAGACAATTAGCGCACCGCTCAGTCGTCTTCCTCCTCAGTGTTGGCCATCGCGCCTTGTCTGCGATGATCGACGGCCAACGGGTTCTCGGGGTTAGAGCCTAACCGTATATCTCTTTGAGAAGGTGTTGTATTTTGTAGAATATAATGAACAGAAGCTGCTGTGTATATATTTTTGTGATTTGTGCGCCTGCGTGTGACCTTGGAAATTTTCGTAAATATTGTTATTTTGATTTTGGTAGTTTGGTAAATATTTTTTAGCGTGTTTTATTTTTGTTTTTGGAAAATTAGTCCTCCTGCCAATCTCCAAGCGGGCACCAGACCTCGTCAAGCTGCCTTTGGCATCTTTTTGCATGGGCAACCGTTGGCTATAAGGCCAAAAATAAAGACTGATTGATTATTTGATTGATTGAGAGCTGCACGGGACGACTTATTCGACACTCTAAGAAACCCTGCGCGTCTAAATTCCCGCAAACTAATTGGAAGAGTCAATGGCTGCAAGCTACGGAGCAAACTCGGCATAGCTAAACAAAAAAAAAGAACTGTTTGCGCTGTGCATTGCAGCGAAGCCTGCTTTCTTTAAACATATAATGAGCCTCGTCATTTGCCGAGTTCACTCCGTAGATTGCAGCCATTGGCCCTCCCAACTTCTTTGCGGGAAAGCAGACGCGCAGGATTTCTTAGGGTGAATGCACTGTCGGATTCGAGTATATTATGGTTCTTGCACGGTAAAAAACGTTTGTGCGTCTGCTTTCCCGCACAACACTCGGAGAGCCAATCAGCGCAACTTACGGAGGCAGCTAAGCGAATGACGATGCCGAAACATATGTTTAGCCATGAAGTCGGTGCATAATGTTGCAGATGGTTGCTTGACCAGTGCTGGAAAGTCCGCGTCACTTCTAAGAGGTGGGACTTCCTTCTTTACAGCCTCTTGGATGGCGTCATGACGTCCCTGCTAATATAGCCGTGCTTCTCTGTAAAGTGTGTTCCTTATGTGGCTTTACCGCTGCTCTTGTCAGTACATAGTCGACTTCATTTGCGTTACGGTATTTAGAGATTTCCCCAGGAATTGAAATTAGGGGGGGGGGGGGGGGGGGGGACAGTCAGGAGGGGGCATTGCGAATAGAGGAG
>NW_024609857.1:6870812-6957517 GCF_016920785.2 Ixodes scapularis | reverse complement strand
TACGGACCGCCGGACTCACCCTGAAGCCGTCAAAGTGTCGGTTCGCCTATGACGAACTGAAGTTCCTAGGTCACGTGGTTAGTAGCGAAGGCGTTCGCCCCGATCCAGAGAAGACTCGCGCCGTCGCAGCATTTCCAGCACCGACAGACAAGAAGGCCGTGCGAAGGTTTCTTGGACTATGTGCCTACTATCGGCGCTTCATCCGGGATTTTGCAAGGATTTCCGCACCACTCACAAACCTCACAAAGGACGCCGAGAAGTTCGAATGGGCCGAGAAGCAGCAGCAGGCATTCGACGAGCTGAAGCGACGACTGCAGACTCCTCCTGTTCTAGGACATTTCGATCAAGATGCGGAAACCGAAATTCACACGGACGCAAGTAACGCTGGACTTGGCGCGGTACTGGTTCAAGTGCAAGACGGCACCGAGCGAGTTATTGCCTACGCAAGTCGGACACTGTCCAAGGCGGAAAAAAATTACTCCACGACTGAGAAAGAATGCCTCGCTGTCGTCTGGGCAATCACGAAGTTTCGTCCGTATTTGTACGGGAGCCCGTTCCGTGTAGTCACGGACCACCACTCGCTCTGCTGGCTTGCGAACCTCAAGGACCCGTCAGGACGCCTCGCTCGATGGAGTCTTCGACTACAAGAGTTCAACATGACTGTGGTCTACAAGTCAGGCCGTAAGCACAGCGACGCCGACTGCCTGTCCAGAGCCCCCGTCGAAACACCTTCCGCCAGTAACAACGACGATGACGACGAGTGCTTCCTATGTGCAGTAAACACCGACGACATGGCACGACGTCAAAGAGACGATCCTGAGTTGCGCGCGCTAATCGAGCACCTCGAAGGACGAGGGGGTAGTGTCTCCCGTGTCTTCTCGAGAGCCCTGCCGACTTTCGTCCTCCGACAAGGTGTACTTTACAAGAAGAACTTCGGAGACAACAGCACACCATGGCTGCTGGTAATCCCTACCGACCTTAGAGCGGAGATCTTCCAAGCCTGCCACGACGACCCGACGTCCGGACACCTTGGTTACAGCCGTACGCTGGTCCGGATCCGTGAAAGGTATTACTGGCCCAAGCTGCCGAAGACCGTTCACTTCTACACACGGTCCTGCCACGAGTGCCAGCGACGCAAGAAACCGCCGACGAAGCCGGCAGGTCTCCTGCATCCGATCGCTCCCCCGACCGTACCGTTCCAGCAGATCGGAATGGATCTACTTGGTCCTTTCCCACCATCGACGCAAGGAAACAGATGGATCACTGTCGCCACAGATTATCTCACACGGTACGCCGAAACGAAAGCCCTTCCTGTAGGGACTGCTGTGGAAGTCGCCAAGTTCTTTATCGAGTCCATCGTCCTCCGGCACGGCGCTCCCGAAGTTTTGATCTCAGATCGTGGATCATCGTTCATGGCCCAGCTGACGCAAGAAATCCTTCGTCTCAGCCACACCAGCCATCGGCGCACAACGGCGTACCACCCGCAGACCAACGGGCTGACGGAGAGACTCAACAAGACTATCGCCGACATGATCTCCATGTATGTCGACGTAGAGCACAAGACATGGGACGAGGTGTTGCCGTACGTTACGTTTGCCTACAACACGGCCGTGCAAGAGACCACCGGGGTGACACCCCTTCCAACTGGTTCGTGGTCGCAAAGTAACGACAATGCTGGACGCGATGTTACCCCACGAACCGGCTGTCAACGGAAGCGACGACGCCCAGGTGGTTGCCCAACGAGCAGAAGAAGTCCGCCAGCTCGCCAGACACCGTATTCAAGCCCAACAACGTGTCGACACTGGCCGCTACAACCTCCGTCGTCGGGACGTCCACTTCCAGCCCGGAGACAGGGAGTGGGTGTGGACACCGATACGTCGCCGTGGTCTCAGTGAGAAACTCCTAAAGCGCTACTTCGGACCCTACAAAGTACCTCGTCGACTCGGGGATCTGAACTACGAGGTGATGCCCGACGGAACACGGACTTCATCACGCCGCGCTCCACGACCGGAAGTCGTCCACGTCGTGCGCCTCAAGCCGTACTACGCGCGATAAGACTGCGAACTGTGATCTTGTGCACCGCTTGATAGGATTGTGTTTGGCGAGCCTCCGTATGTTCCCATTTTTTTTTTTTGTTTCGCTCTGTTTTGTTGCTTTCTACGTGGCATCGAGACGATGCCTTTTTAAAGGGGGGAGTAATGCCACGCTCGCCGGCGAGCGACCGCGCGCGTGACCGAGTGATTAGCGTGCTTGACTGTAGCGCAGAAAGTCTGGGTTCGATTCCAGTCAGTGGAATGATCTTTTATTTGTTCTTTCAACATTGCGTTCTCGTGTGTTCGAGAACATTCTCGTATGATCGAGTTCCGAATGTTCCAGCCGCCGAACAATCTAGGCCGATTGTTCCAGAACCCAACGCGCGTACATAAGGGACTCCGCCTCCTGATCTGGAGCCAGTTTCGCCCCAGCGCTCGACTCTGCTGTCTCGCCGACCTCGACGCTCGCGACGCTTTGTTATTATTTTCTATTCTCCTTTTTGTTTTCGGCACAAGTTCGCCACATTAAACGTTTATTTCTTCCTGTTTATTTATTGTCATTCTGGTCACCACCCGTGACAATATAAAACAACTTTTTTCTGAAGCAGCCTTCAGTTTTTTGTTTTTTTTTTTGCATACCTACGCGAAAAGATTACATAATGCAATTTAGAAGTGCAACACGTACTTACCGCCAAAAATGTAACAAAGGAACCTCATCCATTTTGTGGTTGTTTATTAGGCTGGTGTTACTGATCCGTTCTGCATTAGCACCAGTCGAGACCGCAGAAAAAAGCTTCCCCCGTCGGGCAACTGTTAGCGTTCGGATCTTGCGCAAACAAAATAAAACTGAATAGAAACTGTGCACGAAAAATCATCTCCACCCCAAGCTTTCAGGTATCTGGCATGGTTGCTTCTTTTTGATAGATGCCAATTATGACGGCGCGTCAGGCATGGCCTTTCTGTAGATCAGTTCTTTGTGTGCAGGCTTCTCCCGCTGTTCATCGTACTCTGTCGCACAGGCTGTGAACCAGATTGAAACAACTTCTAGAAAACTATCGCGGACCGAGAAAGTCTATTTAGCTCCTCTTACTTGATGGCTGATTAATCGTTATGAACAAGACTGAGCACCACCAAGCTCAGTTTTTCATCACATTTGATGCTGTTCCGTGGTGCTACACCGAGCCGATTGTCCCTCGAATTTTCTTGTTCTTTGCTATTGCACTAGATGTTCACTTGTTTGCAAGGTAATTGAGACGTCCGAGAAGTCGGAATGCTCGAGTAGTGGCGCCGTTCTTTTTTTGTTTTGTTTTTTTCCGCGGCCGCAGTGGGATTACCCCGTGGACGGCAGTGGGCTTACGCGTTCACCAAGACGAAGAAGCAGACGACGACGAAGCAGACGACAAAGCGATTCTAAAGCGATAAGACGACTGAAACTGCTTTTCTGCACTTGCTGAGGAAAATAAGGCATCACAAACAACACAATCTTGTGAAGTAAAAACATGCAAGAGAATCAAGGTGATACCGGGGCGTGCCAAATGATAATCTATGATGATGTACGTACGCGCAGCCGTATGCAGCCGGGAAGCCGGGAAGGGGTGACTACAAGTAGCATGGCGGCGGCCCAACTTCCGGAATCCGCGCGCCTGCGCAGTTCGCTTGGTGACATCGGTCTATTGTCGTGAACAGTTTTGAACTTGTTACCGTTATATTTTTTTCCGGTTCAGTCCCGGTACAGTTCCAAGATGTCGGCGACTATTTCGCTTCGGTTCAGCTAAAAATAACGGTTCGGTTCCGATTCAGTACTCTGCTTCCAGAACCACGAAGCGGCGACGGTGGAGGGAGGGGGTGGGGGGAGCAACACCTCCTAGAAGAGAAGGCCGTAGCGCTCCGAGTGGGCACGTCACAATGGTGGAGGAAGGAAGGCCATGGCGCAACTACGTGAGAAAATGCCGCTGTCGACGCGTATCGGCGCATTAATGTTCGTGCGCGCTTATCCGACATTAATACACGTTTTAAAAGCGCAGTCTTGTACAATTTATTATGTATATAATATAAACGTAATATACAACGCGTTACCAAGGTTGAAAGTACTAAATTTATATTTTTGATTATCCCCGTAACCGCGGGACTAAGCGCAGTCCCGCAGCTCCCCACACTTTTTGAATGAACCGGCTCCAAATTTCCGATGCGACATCTTCCCTCGTACGGGCTCTGATTCTGGTAAATTTACGTTGCGTGTGAGCTGCTGACTGCATGCAAATGTACGCTGAGACATTTCAGAAGGGAAAGAAACCGAAAAAAAAAAATCCATTCATCGCCGCTGGGAGGGAGCGCACACGAGGAAGAGATGGGTGGACAATGTTAAGCCTCTCGTCCCACACTGCTGGTGCTGCTCTCGCGTGTGTGTGTGTGGTTTTGTGCTACTCATCGTTTTTTTTTTGTCGTCACCGCAGTCTCGGGTAGATTTTTTTTTTTTTTGTTCGCTTGATACTACGGCATTTACGTGGATTCGCGAAACAAGTCCTGCTAAGGTTTGACTGACGTGTGTGGCAACTAGTCAACGATGACACTGGCCGATGACCTCTCTCGACAGAGAGAGACTTCTTGAAGTTCGTGTTGAAATTTTTTCGTGATGGATCGTGTGGGACGTATGGATGCGATCGACAGGTGAGGAACAACTTATTTACGGGCTTTCTTGGTCATGTAAGACGCAAGTAAAGTGCTGCAGTCGATTTTGTTTCTAATATCGTGATAGAATGGAGTTTTGTTCTTCGTCATTATCCGTTTACTATTGCGTTGACATTTATAATTATGCGTGGTAATATTCTAGCTTTTACTGGAAGGTAAATAACAAGTTTGTGTGATTATTGAAAGTGCGTTGTTTGTGCTTATGTGTTTATTTATACTAATGTTATTTTGTGGCCATTTACCGCGTTTATACTAGAATCTTAACTGTATTAAGGTAATAGTACTATTGTATACATAATAGGTTATATTTTGTTCTTAGGCACCTCGATCCCATAGGGAGAAATAAATTAGTTGACTGTAAATAGTAAGTTTAGTACCTCTGCCACGCGGAAAAGTTAATATATTTTGATTAAATAATACGGGATTTAATCAGCTCGCTGTTTTGAGTGATTATATGAGCGTCGCAAGCTGATTTGTCGGCCCCATATTTTCATTCGATCGAAATTACATTACTTTTGCCATGTGGCCGGGATATATGATGCAAGAATTCAGTGACTGCACGCGACAACATCGCTTACATGATCGTGCCATTCCTCTAGCCGTGTCCGCGTTGACTACGTCTACTTGATTTTTCAATGTGACCTGTTTTGCTGTGTCCAATCACTGCGTGTCTTGCCATTTTGTCGAAGTATTTCTGTGTAAAATATGCATTCCTGCAGCAATAATTGCGTGAATCAATGTTTTCTCTTCTACGCCTTCTTCGTACCATTTCATACCGATCACTTAGTGGTGTAATATTTTGCCCGTGTAATAAAATATTCTCGAGACCCGTTGCTATGTGCAGCTTTCATTTTAGCTAATAAGACACGCGTATGTGACTAAAAGCGCGTTACGACGGTCGATCCACGCGCGTTGCCTTCGCTTCGCCGCGCGCCCCCGAGGACCTTCCCTTGCGACGTCGCGAGTAGAGCGCTACGGCCTTGTCTTCTAGGAGGTGTTGGGGGAGGGGGGGGGGGGGGGGGGGGGGGGTTGACGGAGAGTGGGAGAAATAGCTTACATAGCGAGCGCGCCAGAGATAGTAGGAAATCGTAGCAGACCGTTTTTCTCCTCCGCTACGGTATCCGTGAAGAAAACGCCGCAGCTGCGCATGCGCGCCGCCAGCCTTGTCTGCATAGTTCAATGTTTTGTAGCGGATTACAGAGCGCTATGCGGGTGCTTAGCGGGCTGCGGAAATGGTCTACTACAATTTCCCAATGTTTGTGAAAGGTGACGGTGCTAGCGAGGGAGTAATAAGTAACAGCGTAGCGGCGCTGTCACCCTCTTCCCATGATCACGAAAGCTTTTGCGTAAAGACGCCGCCAGATTTCGCCGTAAAGAGGAATTAGAACAGCTACAGCAGAAAATAAGAAGTTGGCCCAGAGTTTTGACGTTTGTTGTTTTAAGTTAATCTATCGTTTGCTCAAGGTGTAAAGGCCCGTTCACACTCTTGCGACCGAGTACGACTGAGAGAGACGAGATCTTCTTAAAACTTAAATGTTTTTAGAATCAGGGAACACACTGGCATTGTGGCGCCATCTATGCGGTGACCCTGGAACTGCATTTCACAAGAGCGAAGGTTTTGCGGGATTTCCAAGGTCAAATGTGCGTAATACCCATAGAAAGGCTCGTTTATAACAATGACAAAAGTTTTTCGAGCCAAGAAAGAAAGGATAGTGCGCGAGAAATAAAACAAAAATATGCCGGACCGCCGAGTTTACACTGCTTCCCAATAGATGGCGCCAGTGTGTTCTCTGGTTTAAGAAGTTTTAAGGAACCCAGGTTTAAGAGGTCGCAAGAGTGTGAACGGGCCTTAATGCTGTATCCACTGATACCTACCTCAGTTTTAACATACAAAACTAAAATCGTCTCTTCTAAAGAAGTAGAGGCAAAGACACACTGGGTCAGTCCTAAGACATTGGGTCGGCTGACTCATCAATCATATATTTTTTGTTCTTGGCTTCTGTTCTACTTTCCTTCGCATTAGAAAGAAAGCCTCCCGACAATTTAAATTTTGCGAAGTACTCCCATTAAAATAATGGCGACGGGATCATGGTGCTCAACGAGGAACATGAAGGGGTGATCCAGCGTAAGGCTGACACCTTCCATTCCGGCGTCGGCCGCCGTCTCGTCCCCTTCTTCATTCACGTCCAGCACGCACTTGTGGATGGCGCTGGAGAAGAGCGGGCACGGGGGAACGCTCATGCCAGACAGGTCTGCACGTTCCGTGAAGAGGTCCGTGGCACCCATCACACTCAGCGTCTCCTTCAGGTCGATGGTGTGCTCCAGCTTGAACTTGGGGAGCCTCAGTTCAATGCGCATGGGCCGCGTGACGTCCCTCAGGAGTCGGGTCAGCTTGTACGGCGTCAGTTGTTTCACGAGGTTCGTGAGACCGTCCACTTTCTCCGGAAAGAGAACCACGAGGGACATCTTGCCGCCCCTGTAGGGAATCTTGAGAGCGGTGACCTTGAGCTCGTCGCTATAGCACATCATGAACGTGCCCCGCCGAAACATCATGTCCACGGCTTTGGTGGTTGTGGCGTCCTCATGAAACGCTACCCGGGACGCAGCGTCCAGTCTGAACGGGGAGTCCCAGAAGCCCCTGAAGTAGACCGCGTTTGCCAGGACCACCTGCGTCGTTTTCTGAAAGGCGTTCAGAGGCAGGCAGTTCCTGATCATGAACTTGGTAGTCTCGGCGACCCATGAGTTCACCTGGCAGCGGGAGACGTTTGGGTCGCCTCTGAATTCGATGCCTTTCATGGAGCTCTTATATATCCTCTTCAACAGGCAGGCGAAGTCCTCCAGAGGACTGAATTCGAAAGAAGCGTAGATTCGACTGGCGATAAACAGCATCATTTCCGGCGGCAGAAAGCAGAAGCGGTCGAAGAAGACGCAGAATTTATCGTGGACGTCGGGGTCTTTCACGTGTAAGAGGTGGCTAATCTGCTTTTGCGTGTTGTTCCTGGCTCCCGCATTGATCATGGACAGGGCGGCAGCGACGCTGAATGGGGAGCATACGATATTGCTGTTGGTTCCCTCCTCAGCTTGAAGCTGCTTGTACAAGTTCACAGAAAATGTGAACAGGAAATCGCTCGATAGAGGCGATACTTCTTTTGCTGTGCCTGAACGAAACAGACACATATTTGTAAGCTTCTGTGCCCGGAGGTACAGTGAGAAAGTAACTTCGCTGCGCGGAGTACGAAATGCGCCGCCGCATTTGTCAATGTCTCAAAAGTCGGTAGAGCGCTACAATAATGAGTAGAAACTAAAACGGCAGTCATGACCAGGACACCAGGACAACCGTGACTCATGATCGCTTCATGGAGCTATTTCTCGCATTGCTTGCCACGCTGTGCACTGCGAACAGTTATCGGCGATTCTGTCATTAGAGAGTTTTAGTAGATCGTTCCCATGACTCCGATAACGATACCCGATACTCCGCCACCGCCTCCCCTGCGCATGCATAGTATCGTTATCGGGGCTATCGGAGGTATCGGAACGATCTACTAAAACTCTCTATTAGTATAGAACTTTCTCGTGTACTCTCGTCCCTGCAGCCACCTAATAGGCGTATCCGGTATGGGCGACAAAAAAAATCAAAACGTTTCAACCTGCAAATAGTAAAGCAATAGAGGGGAGGCAAAACGAGAACGTGTGACGATTACGTTTATGTCCTAAATGCCTTCTATTGGCGTGGCGACGGCAAAACAATGTTTTCGCCCATACTGGAAGTGACGACAATTCAAGATGGCGGTGCTCTTGCGAAAAAGGTCTGTAGGAGGTATTCACTGGACGCCATATTTGAGGGCGATGTTTAGGGCGCATGCTCAGAACGAGCTCAAATTAATAGCCTGCTAAGACCGGCAACCTTGATGGTGCTAAATACACGCTCCAAAAGGACTGCGGAAGCTCGCCGTCAGCACCCGCTCAGCAGCAGCGCACACGTATATGGCCGCCAGTGAATACTCCCTATAGTCGCTATAGGAGGTATTCACTGGACGCCATATTTGAGGGCGATGTTTAGAGCGCATGCTCAGAACGAGCTCACATAATAGCCTGCTAAGATCGGCAACATTGACGGTGATAAATGCACGCTCCAAAAGGACTGCTGAAGCTCGCAATCAGCACGCGCTCAGCAGCAGCGCACACGGATATGGCCGCCAGTGAATACTCCGTATAGTCGGCTTGCACATGACGTTATCGCACTGTGCTGGTGGTCACTCCTACAGTGGTTCTTGCCAAGGGTGGTGTGAAATACGTGCTGCAGAAGGGTGCGCGCTCTGCTTCGAGGTAACCACAATGGCAGGTGAGGCGACGTTAATGCAAGATGTGAGTGGTTTGAGTAGCTTTGAACGCAACCAACTAAAATGTCTGAGACAGGGCATTAAAGGGCAGCTCCAGTCAATATAACTAAAATGTCTGAGCCAGGGCATTAAAGGGCAGCTCCGGTCAATATTTGCAGATTTGAAATTATGACTGCTTTTAGCTCAGTCTATGTCCCTAAATATATATTTTTTCTCCATGTTGTGTGTAGGCTTTTAAATATCACGGTTCAAAGTGTGCTGAGAGGGATGGCAACACAGATAATCAGACGTCACGTCGGTGCTGTGGTACGCGGCATGACATGCTGCTAACCTGGCCAATAGACCTTTCGCTAAATGACCCCAGCGTCAAGGAGAATATTGGAAACGTAGGTACACGCGCTGCACGAAAATAAAGCGTTCATAAAAAGCGCGGGTGAAGTGCCTTCTTTTAACTTGCTTTCGAACAGTTAGAGCCGAAGACGCCATCATTCGCAGCGCGTGTGCCTACGTTCTCGGCATTCTTTTTGAAGCTTAGGTAATTTGGCAAAAAGCTCTATTGCTATCATTTTCAAGACATAAGCTAAGCTGCTGCTTTTTAAGACGTACGCATTGCAGGAAACGTCAGTGCGGATTCATAAAGCTAGTGGTTTAAAAAACGAATTACACGCGCTGCGTAAGTGAAGTAAAAAACCTGTTCGGTGCCGCTCACTGGGTGCCGGCGCAAGGCATGCAGCGTTGCTGCATTGCTATTGGTGACTCCAGCGAAATCAATGGCACCGAGCGTCTAGAACAAAAAAACTGTGGCGGCAAATTTGCTCCCCAGCCCTCTCAAGCGAATCAAAACGCTTGGCGGCCTAAAGACGAAGCCGTAAAACTAGGTTCGAAAACACGCGGAGAAGACCGCCAGTACTTGGGGGCCAATTTCTGTGGCAATGGAGCCAAAGTTATGGGTGCCCCTGCACTCGCTCACCAATTGAGTACCAATGAAAGCTGTGCACGCGCACTGTTCGCTTTCTCTTAAAGGGACACTGACAGGGTATCTATGCTCGCCGACGTTTTTAGTTGTACGTGACATATGAGAGTCCAACTACCCAGAACAGAAATTGCGGCTCGAAATTAGGTTTCTTTCCGCCCGAAAGCCGCCGATCGAGAACTGGCCAGCTTGAGTCGCGCTCACTCGGAAGGGCCATTGCAGGAGGCGGCGATGTCCCTTCCTCACGCATTGTCCCGCAGCATAGATTATAATTTACACTGCGGGGTCCCAATGACAGCTGTTGCTGTTGCCTGGGATGCCCAGCGTCGCCTACGCGTGCCAATGCCGACGAAATGAAGCTGCGGAGAAGCGCGTGACCAGAGCGCACGTACGAGATGCACTCTGAGATAAGATAACGATGGCGAACCCGGCTACCGATAAAAAACAAAAATCAAACTGGACGTTTTTAGTCGGTCTGCCAGGACGCTGGTTTACACTGTAGATGAGCATTTTTGCCAGTGCAGTACGACTGCTAACCAGTACGACTGCTGAAGCAGCAGTGATACACGACCGGACGCCGGTAAGATGCTCATCCAGATCAAAACGGGCAGGGGTGGGACCCGAACCCAGGATCCTTGGGTTCTGCAGCGTAAGCTTTTGCTCCTCGCGCGTCGAGCTGGGTGTGCGCTGTAGCCTCGGCCACCGATTCCCCCCCCCCCCCCCCCCCCCCCCCCCCCCGGCTACCGATGCCATGCTAAATAAACCTGCGAGTTCATGAGGCAACATTTACATCTTCGTGCACACGACCATTTGCAGACAGACTTTACATATAGTTCGCAAAAATCACCGTGAAATATGGCGAGTAATACGAAACTGAACAGCTCACTATGCTTGTTTGGTACACCTTCCAGTGTTTAAAGAAGCCCTGGTCCAAACTATAGGGCCGGAACTTGAAGTCAAGCTTCTGGTTGAAATTATTCGGCAAAAAATATAAAAAAATAAACGAGAGAAAATAGGGTTTGTCCAGTGTATATTCTGTATGGTTCCACGAATGCCCTTTATATCCTTCGGTCACAGGGTATTCCAGCTTTTGTTATATAAGTAATAAAAACAAATGTATGGAAAAATGAGGCGGGGAGAACTAGCGTCTATCTCATATTCTTTATGTTTGAATTCCTTGCGCGTGAAATAGGTTTATTTTTAAAGTTGACTCTGCATCGACCGTTTCAGTCGCCTCGGTGGCACCGAGGCAAAGCGCCGGCGCCAAATTTTACTGGCGATGACGCACGTCAAAATAAGGTACTATCAAAGTTGCAACTTGCAACACCCTTCACCCTGTTTGTTCAGTATTATATGATATCTATATTTGCATGCTCTACAGTATCTGCTAACAAATAGCACGTGACTTAGAGGCGGGTCAGCTTTCAGTGCAGGACACCTGAGCCGCAAGAAAGCTCTTCCTATCAAAAGCGACATTCGTTTGCTGAGCGGTGAAGTTTAACTCAAATCTGTGATTCTTAGCTCGCACCATTGGTATAGTTTGTCGATAGTCGAGACATTCACTGAAAGCGCCAACTTCACAAATGGCCGTAGCCTGAGTTGTGTCATTTCTGCTCGAGCTCGTATCTTGTGTTGTGCAACTTTAAATATGAGAGACCCGCTCGCCCAAGCTTCCGTCGTAAGAAATCATAATCTAACAACTTCACTTGTTTACTGCTGTGACGCTTGATGACCGAAGACAGTTCTGAAAGCACTTTCTACGTGTAGAGACCGTCACACCGAAGACGGTGTGTGAAACAGAAAAAAAAAAGAGAAAATATACGTATTCATTTGTTGCAGTCATATGTGTTATCTAAATATTTTTTTGGTAAAAGGGTACGATTTTTTGTAGCATATGGCATCTTTAAAACATATCTTGAGACAAAGGCAATGAGTTGATGTCATACCTGGACGTGAATTCATGATGCAGCGTGTTTTCGTAGGAATAAGAGGAGCTGTCGCTACAGCTGTCCGAACATTCGCCCTTCGCTCTCAAATTGACGTTGATCGCAGCCGTTGTCTTCCTCTTTTGTCGATTCTGTTTCTTAGCCAAGAGCGCGTGGAGTGAAAGCTCGAGCTGCAGAACACAGGGGTTCTGGACTGAACATTTCCGAACAAAAACGTAGCTGTAGTCAGCCTTCCATGGCTGGTCACAGCTGGGGCCCTAATCTGGACACTTGGCGAAAAAGTCGGCGAGACATCCGGCGGCCGTGATTGGCCAACGCTGGACTTGACCCTGGCGCCGGCCAGTCATAGCCGCCATATTTCTCGCCGACTTTTTTGCCAAGTGTCCAGATTAACGCCACCGTGGCAATAATCTGGACACTTGGCGAAAAAGTCGGCGAGAAATACGGCGGATATGATTGACTGCCGCCAAGGTCAAGTACGGCGTTGGCCAATCACGGCCAACAGATTTCTCGCAGCTCACTGTGGTCTCTTCTTAAAGAAATGAAGCCAGAGAACTGTGTCCAACAAACACACAGAGACAGGACAAGAAGACCAGTCATCATCCCTTACATCCACAATTTTTCCCACGGCCTCAAGAAAGCAGCGAACAGAGTCAATGAGGACATCGTGTTTTCAGCACCTACCAAACTGTCCATGCAGCCTTTGCGAAAACGTCACCACACCCTCAAATCCCGCAAACTGCTGCTCCAAGAAGCATAGGACCAACTTTGTGCCCTGCGTTGAGGGGGTTGTCTATTCATTCCCCCTTTCATGTGGAAGACAATACGTTGGACAAACTGGGCGATGTTTGAATAACCGCCTTCGAGAACACTCCAACAACATTGTAAACGCAAACTCTGGCCACTTGGGGATACACTGTCGGGATTGTGGATGTGTCGCGCACTTCAACAACAGCACCGTGTTGGGCAAAAGTGCAAACCAATTAACAAGGGAAATCATCGAAGCCGACAATATCATACGACTAGAGGACAAATGTGTTAGTACGCCGTCGATAACATTATCACGAAAAGAGATTAATTATTTAGCCGCGAATTAGCCTAAGCGTTAGACAGAAATTTTTACTCTTATGTCGTCTTTTTCTATTTGCAAATCGTCAAAAATCTGAAGAAGTAGAAGCCGAAGTAAACCACGAAATACAAAGTTGTTAGTGAGCGCTGTGTGAAAGGAGTGTTCTTTGGGTGTGTGAATGCTTGAATGACAGTTTTTTGAGTGCGCTAATCGTCGACAAACATCACTGTGGTCTCTTCACCAGCTCGGGGTGGATCGGTAGCGGAGTGGACTAGCGCACACCAGCTCGGAGCACGTGGAGCGAAAGCTCGAGCTGCAGAACCCAGGGATCCTGGGTTCAATTCCCACCCCTGTCCGTTTCGTACCGTACCGGCGTGCGGTCGTCTATCACTACTGCGTGATGCACGTTAAAGACCCCAGGGTTGGTACTGCACTGGCTAAATTCCTCATCTACAGCTGGAAGACAAATCGCCCGTTGAGGCAGACTAAGTTCTAGGCTGTATAAACATGCAGACACCCCACATGTATTTTTTCATCAGCTCGGAGCACTTGGAGCACAAGCCCAAACCAATTTCCACCCCTGCCAGTATCGATCTGGATAAGCATCGTACCGGCGTGCGGTCGTGCATCACTACTGCGTGGCGCACGCTAAAGTCTCTATAGGCTAGCAGTTGTACCGCACTGGCTAAATTGCGCAAAAAACTGAGAAACAAGTCGCCCGTTGAGGCAGACTAGGTTTAGGCTGCATGAACATACGCTCACCAATTTTAATATTTGTGATGTTTTTTCTTAAAAAGAGAAAGAAAAAATCCGCCGATATCGCTGCTGCCGTTAAGCGTGTTTCACATGCAGCGATTTTGGCCCTAGAGCGGCGCGATTTCTGCCGTCGCGGCGCTCGTGCCGCTCAATCGCTGGTGCTGGCCAGACCGCCGCGACGGCAGGAATCGCGCCGCTCTAGGGCCAAAACCGCTGCATGTGAAACACGCTTTACGCTGATCCTCGAAGAAATGCGTGAGCAGTTCGCGCAACAGTTATATATAACAAATCATGATGAATGCAAGCTCTCATCGCTTTGCAGCTGGTTGAACATACCCGAAACCCCTTTTCTCTTTGGTGCAAGACGATAAGGTCACTTAGCGTGTGCATGAAGGACCTGCGCGCAATGCGCGGAAAACGACATAGCCATCTCGTTGTTGTGCATGCATGTTGTGGATACAGGCGCGACGACACCATGCACTTACGGCCCGGTGACATGGTAACTGCGCGTCAAGAACGGTGTGGCAGGCCGAAGACCGGAACCTCAGCCCGTGGGCGTCCACAGGTCTCCGAACCCGGCGGCTGGAGCTCCCGAGGGCGTCCAAAGCGCGCACCCGCACCCCGGCCGAGGCGGCGATAGGACGCATAGCGACGGCGGCCGCACAGGCTTAGCGACGGAGCGACGCAACCGAGTTGCAGGAAGGAGGGGGGGGGGGGGGGGGGGGGGTTGTGGACACCGGGTTGGGGCGTGCCTTGGGCCGCCAGCGGGGCACCGCGAAGCGGCGTGTATGGGTAGGCAAAGGTTGGTTAATATTTTGTGATGAGCCACCCGCGCGCAGACATTCGCCGCGAAACAGCGTGAACGGAGGGTGCCGTGGTGGGTTAGCACCAGACATGCACACGTTACCACCCAAAAAGTAAATACCGTTACTTGTTACTCACTCAAGAAGTAACTAAATACATTACTCTTTACCGATTCGCCAAAAGAACGCGTTACTTTACCTCGAAAGTAGCGAGTTACTTTTCTCGGTACTCTGAGGCCAGATTCACGAAACGATCTTACGCCAAAAATGTGCGTAAGACAAAACTTAAGAACAAATCCGTATTCACGAAACGAAATTTTCGTAAGTTTTGCGCAGGTTACGACGAAATCCTACGACAGCTTCGAAGCTGTCTTACGCACTTCTTACGATCAAATCAGCATGGCCGACAGCGTCGCTCAGTTGGTCGCGACAACCAACGATGTTTATTTTTCTACGTGCGCTTCTCACGCGTCCCGACTTCAAGCAGCAAGAAACAAGTAAAAAGTACTTGAAACAGACCACGACGAACGAACAAGAACGCTGGATCCACAGACACCCGGGAAAAACTCCAAGGGCCACGAGTACGGACTCCGACCGATCGGCAGATAGGCCTAGCAGGCACTCCGACTCGGCGCAGCGATGATCTGATGGTCCTTGGCGAAGACCGTCTGCCCACGACCGGCTGGCGTGCTGAATGGAATATGCCTGCGCGACCCTTGTGAACCCTTCCCGTATTATAGTTTGATCGCTGACCTCAATTCTAGATTAAGAGGTCAATCTCTTCCTCTTGTCATCTCCTTGTTTTCCGAGGCAACGGTGACGAACGCTGTCGTCGAAAAGGGGCTCTCATCGATTCTATCTCTGTTCTGTGTGATATCAAGCTCAAATAAACGCCTTATGGATTACCTTCGCAACATGGTATATGTACACTTTGTTATTAGTATTCCATTTTATTCTGACACGACTGCACCTCACTGTCGATCGCTGTAACAGTTCGTGGGTCGCAATGCCGGTCCAACCTTTCTTCGCCAGGTGTCACGTCAGCACCGAGTTGCAATTGTAAAGTATCGGTCCCGAAGCGCTTATCAATTTGCGGTCCAACAGCGCAAATCCAGCACTTCGATCAAACGCGCGCGTCCGCTCCGTAGTGCAAACAAGCATTTACGTGGCTCTTGCTTACACTGTCGTAGTTCAAACGTATCTTTTTTAACGTCGGCTCGCTCCTGCATCTCCGAGGCCGCAAAAAACGCCGCGGCAATTTGTTCCCATCTACTTCGCTTTGCAAACGACTGCGGGCCGTCTTTTACCAACGATGACAGTTGTGTTGACTTGGTAGTGATCGAGTTCGTAGCAGTCAATGGGGGTAATTACGCATCCCGGCCTCGGCATTCGGGCGAGTTTAAATCGTGTTAGCGTGGACATATCACTGCACGGATACAAACCCCAGACAAGCGGTGGCAGAAAGGCCGCCTGTGTTATGAAAAATCCACGTGCTCCGAACGGCTCCGAACAAATGCCGAGCTCTCCGATTGGTTGTTCGTGCTGCCGGAGACGCCGTCGCCATAGCAACAGCACCGGTAAGTTTTAGTTTCTCCGTACGACAACGTCGCTCTCCTCCTCTCACTTAAGAACGCGTTCGTGAATACCGATTTCTCCTCTTCTTACGATGTTCTTAACTTACGAACTTCTTAGCTAAGTTGTCGTAAACTAAGAAGCTCTTCGTCAATCTGGCCTCTGATGACCAAATACACAACTGCTATTGTTTTATGGTTTATTGTTTTCTTTTCAGTAGCCGTTGCACTTGAAGGAGCTGTGTAACAGTTTCAGTGCTTTGCTTAAATAATTTGGGAGCTTGTCTCGACCTTTTTGAAGTAAAAAACAAAAACCGCTTTTGCCTGCGTGTCCTAGTTTTTATTTTAAAAATGGACAAAGATTGGGGTTTTCGGCACCTCTCAACTCCTTCACCATCTTCCGAGTCACGTGCGCTGTGACGTCAATGGGGGTCGCGCGGGGTTCCGGTGAAGTTCTCTCTCTAGAGCCATTAGTAAGCAGCGAGAACTCATCCGCTCGCGACCGCGTGACCACGTGCTGGCGGCCGCAGCGCGAGCAGTATGGTGAAAGCAGGAAAGTCTCATCCGGGTCCGGCCATACCCGTCCGGGTCTGTCCCCCTCCCCCTCCGGCCTCTGGCGGCTGTTCGCGGTAGCAGATAGAGCTGGTGGTTTTGTGGACCTTGGATGGATGGCGCCACTAAAACTCCGTATAATAAAAGTTTTGTCGATGATACCAGGGTTTTGACGCATTTATATTTATTTTTGGAACGACAAGATTTATAGAAAAGTTACCTTTTATCGAGCACGTATTTGCACAATCTGCTATCTTTCTACAAGATTCCCCATTGACGTCATGCCGAGTGGTTCTCATGGCCGCCGCTCGCGGCTGCAGGTCGGGGAATATTCTAATTTTTGCCTCGCGATTACGCGGCGGAATCGCAACATTTCGAAGGCAGGGGGTGTGTTTTCTGTCCCTTGTGATAAGACGAAAAATCTCAAGAGTAGGTGCCAATTCTTTCAACGTTAAAATCGTTGCAGCAGTAGCTACCTCTCGAAGTTTTCATCAGTTCTGTTTCTCCGCGTCCTTAAAAATACACCTCTGGCGACGCTGAAGAGTCGTTCAACTGATGCGCTCTCGACAGTGTTGTGCTTCAGGAACAGCTGGCGAATCAGGGATTCCCCTCTCTTTTGTCATCACTGCTTCTAATGTTCGAAGTTGACAAGAGGTTCTGTGCTTTCCTGTGTTGGCGATTTCCGGGTTTGCATCCGGTCTTTACTCGAGTCTAGAAGGTTCAACCAACGAACCTTATTGTGTTCGCTGGGTGAAGGAGTTTCCCAGCTCTAGAGTTCGACTGACGTGTTCAGCGTTAAACGTTGCTATACTGTCATCCTGTTTATTTATTTTGGGGTTTCTGCTCTGCCTTTGTCACAAGAGACGCATACTTCGATAAGATTTAAAACGAGGCTGCTGAAACGGTGATATGCACGTTACTCCTCAAAGGTAACGAAATACCCTTCCTCGTTACTTGGCCTTAAAAGTAACTAAGTATGTTACTCGTCCCTTTCTTTAAGAAGCAACTAAATACGCTACTCGTAACAAAAAAAAAAAGATAACTAGGTTGAAGTAACTCGTTATAGTAACGCGTTACATACATGTCATGTTAACACGCGCCCCAGTGATACACCCGCCGCCCACCACAGCGCGGCGCCGAAATCGTCGAAGGGGACGTCGCCGGCGCTTTTCAGTTGCTAGTTTTTACGTCAGGACGTCGCCTCCTATAACCAGCCAATCCACTGCGGCCTGAGTTGCTATGCGTCCTATCGCATAGCCTCTCCATACATAAAACCCCCCTATCCTGGGAAAAGTGGCACCATTCATTTTTGTCGAAAAAGACGTGCCGCGCGCCACTTCTGGGAAGAACATGGCGTCTGAAATCTAGCTTAGTGCTGGTGCTGCGCTGCGCCGCCATGATCTTCCCAAGGGCTGCACGTTGCACTGGCCTCGTGCATCGACGCACTTTGTGCTACTTTTGAAACATGAAGGGGCTTTATCCATATATGCACCCCGCCGCCATCTGTCAGCTCTTGCAGAAGTTGTTTCCTCGCAAGTTTCCACAGCCTGTGCACTCTAAAAAAAAAGGGTGTCATGGGGTACACCCATAGGGGGTGTAAGTGCTTGTCGCATATGCTACACCCTTTGGGGGAATACATGTGCACCCCAAATATGGGAGTACGTTTACACCCGTTGGTGTGGTGCACATGTGTACCCTTTTCTACAGAAATCTCACTCGAAGGGAACACAGGTGCACCCCATTCAATGGTGTACGGCTACACCTCTTTCTACACCCCATGAAATGAAATGGAGCACACATGCACCCCATTCGATGGTGTACCATTGCACCGCCTCCTACACCCGCCTCACTCAAATGGAACACAGATGCACCCCGCTCAATAGTCTACCATTACTCCCCTTTCTACACCTACTGCTCTCAAGGGGACACAGGAGCACCCCGTTCAATAGTGCACTGTTACACCTCTTTCTACACTCACTGAATTCGGAGAGAACACAGATGCACCCGATTCAAAGGTGCATGGTCACACCTCTTTATGCACCCGTTTCATAACTTCATAAACCTATTCAAAACATCAAGGAAAACAGTAAAAAATGTATGCGCGCCGGTGATTGCGAAAAGGCAGGTAAACGGACACACGGTATTGTTTTCAAATCTCATAGAAGTTTATTAGACAGCCTATTCCTAAAACAAGTACAAACTTGCAAGCAATCCGTGATATCTGAAGACGTACAAAGAAGCTGTTACACAAATGAAATGATTACTAAGCAAACAAGAACCGGGGGTAGTGTCCATTCCGCCAGCAGCCGGTAAAATTATGTTCACAAAATTCCACCGGCAGTCACGATCAATTCATCGAACGACGTTTTGTCGACAGCTCAGATTAGCTTTTCTATGTTTACTTCTCTCCTTTCTTTTTTTGTAATGAGCCGTCCCAGAATGTATCCACGAAGTGACGCGTATGGGTGGGACAGGTGGGTTAACATTTTTGTAATGAGCCGCCGCAGACTGTCGCCACAAAGTGGCGCGAGCGGGTGGGCTGGGTAGGTGAGCACGCGCCTCAGAGATACACGCGAGACAAAATGTCTCTACAGCGTGCATTTTGCGTAACGAGTGACGATGAAACGTTAAGGCCCGTTCACACTCTTGCGACCGAGTACGACCGAGAGATACCAGACCGGTTTTTAAGCTTCTTGCGATCTCCTTTTGCACCAGCTCGGCAGCATCGCATCCGGTCCTAAGAAGTCGCAAAATGCTTAAAAGCCGGTCTGGTTTTTCTCGGTCTTACTCTGTTGCAAGAGTGGGAACGGCGCTTTAGTGTCGATGAAACATGTCTACAAAACGTGTATCGACAAAAACGTGTTTTAACAAAACGCCAGGAGAATAAGAAGGTCAGTATTCCACATGCAGTTGTCGCATGATTGTAAACAGCTAATGGCTGGCGACTGCCGATAGAATTTTGGGGAAATTATTCTCCCGGCTGCTAGAAAATAGACACTGCCTAATTCTATAGGTAATCCGGAACGGAACGGTCAAATGTTGCAAAGGAGCAGGTTGCACGGCACTTAAGATGAAAATACCGTACTTGAATTATGTAATCCGATATATATGTCGACACGGGCACTGCAGAACCACACAAACACAAAAACGAAAAGAAAGGGGTCCGTGAAGATTCAACAGAATGTGGCAGAAGCAGTAATTTGCCGAACCAAGCACTAAACACATCACATGAATTCCTTGGGCTTTTTTGAAGAAATCTCCTGTTGCCGATATACGCGTAGGACTTTTCAAACACTGGAAATCTTGGTACACTCGAATACGTTGTCGCGGGTGAAATCTACGGCAGCCCCGCTGGTCGCAGCACAGCACACAAGCAACTAGGCCGGGAAGCAGACATTCCGAGGGCGAAAAAAGCTACTACGTCATCCGTGAAACCTTTACCACATGATCACGCTCCTGCCGTTATCCGCGCAGACAAAGGAGTCGAGGCATAAAAAAAGCCTCCGGTTCATTGGTCCAGCAACTTCTATGCTTTCAGCTTCGGTAGAGAAAGAAAAAGAAATGAGTATGAAAATTGCAGCTCCTTCAAGGCCAAAAGGGGGCTCCCTCGCAACGGCTTATCTTCAGGGGCAACCAAACAATGAACGGATTTGTCGCTTATATCCTCTTGAAAGTTCGACCCACGTTCGACCCAAAGTTAATAGTGCAGTAGATGCTATCCGTGGCCTTGGCCTTCAGGCAGGTGCCGTGCTCTGCCTTATCTCTAGCTTGTGTAGAGGTCGCCACCTATTGACTTTGTAAATAGTCTGCCGCATTCCTGTGGCGCCCCCTCTCGCTCTACTTACTTGTTGTCGCTTGATTAAATTCATTCCTCTGTTGTGTTCTGAAACGTGTCGGTCGTATCCTGGCTCGCTACACGCTGTCCTCATGGTACGGGCCCTCAATCCATCAAACATGGTGTCAGAAGTGAACCGACCTCGACGCTAGCCTTCAGGACACTACAATCATGTCCAAGGAATCCAGCCCGCAGTGGGTCGGCGTCAATCTGCGGCAGCCGGACGCGTTCGACTTTTCGAACGTCGGGACTTGGCCGACGTGGCGAGACCGCTACGACGACTATGTCAGCCGAGTGCAGCTGTAGCCTCCACCATGGTAAGGAAAAACTAGCGCCACGAGGCGCTAGTGGCAGAAAGGCGAACATACGCATGGTCGGAGATTAAAATTGGTCTCGAAAGGCTGCCAGATGGCGCCACCACTGCCGTTGGCGTGCACCCTCCGTCCTCCTCCTCCTTCCCCCCGGGTTCTTTTTTTTTTTTTTTTGGTTTGTTTGCTAGGCTGGTGCCGCGCCGGCCCAGCCGGCCGCTCTGAGCGGCCAGCACGGCACCGGTCTAGCAGACGAGCCGCGCGCGATATACTTCACAACAACTGCGCTTCACGTGATATTACCAGTGCAATCAAACAGAAACAGCACGTTCATTGAAATGTATTTTTTTATTGAACCCCATTCAAATGAGTTGCGGTACTTCAAACACGCATCTACAAACTCCGTTGGCAGTCCACCGCCCTCAAAGGGGAACCAAGAACTGTAGTAGGCAGTAAACACAGTAAAGTTGTCAAACATGCAAAACGAAATTAATTACTTTAATGTACAAACTAAGAGAAAAGCACTTATCATCGAATTATCGAAATGGCTCTATAAACAACTCCCACAAACTAAACTTCTGAATACCCAAACAAACAAATCAACACCGAAATAAAGGAAAAGGCTTGCAGGTGAGCTGCATAAGAATAAACGATAAATAAACCATAAACAAACTCGCTAATAGGCAATGCAATTAAGAAAGAAAGAAACTACTGTTTTGGAGTGTTTACATCTCTGACTGTAGGTGCTTTATCGGTACTCTATCCTAACATATAAACACGACCCGAAGGAAAAATCCATCAATGTAACGCTGTTTGGCAGTCAATGTTTTCTAGTGGACCGCTGACTGTGCCTGACTGTACGTCAAGCATGTCTGATTGGACAACAAGTTACTCTGACCGACAGTCAAACTCCAGTCAGACCCCGCTTGTCGGCTTTCTGATGGTTTCCTGGTGGCAGTCGGCCGCCGCGAAATGCCATCAGGATGTCCTGGTGGTGATTCTGACTTTACATCGATTGTTTCTGACTGTACGTCAGAAAGCTTTGACGTGCAGACAGAAGTACGGTCAAAGGACGTAAAGTTCGTTCGGATACCACTATTTCGTCAAATCTATGAATACGAAAAGTAATCTATGCACGAGAACATAGAGTTATTATAATGTACGCTAGAGGTTCAACTGGCGCTAGTGTGCCGTTGCAAATTGAAGCAGACAGCAAGCAGTCCGAAATCGACTTCCGGTAATGCATTTCTACGGAAAAAAGCGAGTGCATTTCCTTCCTGCGCTCGATTATAAGAGCAAATATCACGAATAATTCGTACCTACTAGGCACATTGGAACATTTCCCAGACACGCAGATGAAATAATTGGTCAGTTACGGCGTTTTTATTTTAACATCGTGGCATGAAAAACGGTGCTAAAGCCGCTTCGTACATGTATTTATGTGCACTGTCGGACACTGTTAGCGCGAACACGGCGCCGGCGCTTTCCAGCATGGGGGTATACGTGCCAAACGAACGAAGGACATGTGGAAAACCAAGAGAGACGGCAAGAACTACGCAGTAACACTGGATAAGTAACTCCTTGTGCTTGCAGACGATCAAAATAAATTGAAAGTCACGTAATATAGTCTGATTTGCAATAAATAAGTACTGCTTTATTCTTTCTGCTCATGAATACATGCGAAGATGCTTGTTCTGTGTTCAAATCATCACCCGCACGCTCCAAATCTTTGCAAATAGGGGGAAGCCAGGGAACAGGTGCGCGATAAAAACTGCCAGACATAGGAAATAATAAGAAAATACACCTTTCGTAGCCCACATACTTTATTCTTTACGTTTCGAACGTTTTTTTAACCACTCGTAAAGATGCACGGCGGGGGAATTTTCATATAGTGAGAGGACAGGCATATGAGCAATATATAAGCACCAACGGAATGCTGGCGAACTTGGAACACACTCTGCAGTCCTTTCGATCGTTATTTTGCTTGGAATCGTCGCTCGTTTCTACATATCTGCCGTGAAACAGAGGTTTGGGCCTGAAATATAGCGAAGTTTAACTAGTTCAGTGGTAAAGGAAAAATGCTGTAACTAAAGCAATTACACTTTCACAATATTAATAAAGGTACATACTATCCGGTACAACCGAAATAACAAAATTTATTAATGTTATTTTCCGGCGACGAGACAAAATTCACGCGCGTTTTCCCATAGGAATACACAGGAAGACTGGAAAAGTAGACTGCATGCTGTCTGCTTCAATTTGCAACCGGAAGTCCCATAGACACTAGCGCCAGCTGAGCCTCTAGCGTTTAATATAATAACTCTATGCACGAGAAAACGATTTCGGGACGTGAGCCCATAAAACCGCTGACGTTAGAGATGTGACACGCAACCGACCGACAACCTTGATCAGAAGCCCGCCGAAGCCGCCGAAGCGTCGAAAACGATATGGTGTACTAGAACTGGGCAGTGTGTCGTCCGCGCCGAGAAGCAACGGAGGGAGGTGGTCGGCGCAGCGATGACGGCGCGCAAGGACGCCAGGGGGCGCTGCGGGTAACAGGCGTGCTCCTTCCCGCTCGGATTGCGTGTGGTCGTACTGCATGTGATCGCGTGGTTCGCGTCGTCGCGTTGTTTTGCTGCAATTTTTTTTTTAATGGTTGAGTGAAATGGATTGTGATCGGCGCTGTTCAGTAAACAACGCGTGCAATTACGAAAAAACGGCGGGACAAGAGAGACGAAACGTGTTTTGTGCCGGGGCAGTGATTTCCCTACACCCCTCTACGGGGGTGTAGTCCCCCCTTGTTTTTCCGAAAGCACCCCTTTAATTCACAACTACTCTTATATTCTCAATGCCCCCCGAACCCCCCCCCCCCCCCCCCCCTCCCCTCCCTAACCTCAATTCCTGGGGCCCGTGCCGGGTTGCAACAGTGGCTACCGGTCCTGCAAAGAAGCCCGTTCCCTTTTTCGTGCCCCTCTCGAGTTCGATCGGCGTCAGTCGTCGTCCCGCAACATTAAAAGGAGTGACAGGGAAACTCTGCTTCATGTAATGCAGGCAGTCATGACAGTCGTCCTCTACATTTTTTTTTTTCCGGACTTTTTGCACTCTAAAGTATCTGCTAAATCGGTTTTACAGACACTGGTTTGGACGCGCCGAAGGGTCCTGTGCACGCTGACTGCATTAGAAAGGCTTGGAGAAGTGACTGTGAAAATGTGACGTTAAAGGTTATGGCCTCACATCAGCAAATGTTTTTTTTCCTAACAGCTTTAAAAAGATGAGGGTTGGCCCAGCACTCCGTCTCTTCAATGAGGATCGAGGTGTTAAGATCGAGGCCTCTTTTTTTTTTTTTACCGCAAGAATATTGAAGGGTCTCATGGCCCAGCGGAAGATACTGAGTCATTTATCCTGAAGATGCCGAAGCTCATCAAGATCATGACTTTACGTTGGAGAATGTAGAGGTACAAAACGCCACAGGCGCCGACTATGGGGGAGCTCGGTAGCCCCCCTCTCCCGAGCTCTTGGGAAAAGCAAGTACCATCGCCTCCGGAATCCTTGGGTGCACCTCATTAATCTCATCAGTGCGCTGGTGCCCAGTGCATAATTAAAAATTTATCTGTGCGCCCTGGTGCCCACACTTATCAATATAGCTGGTGCTCAGTGGATAAGGAATTTATCCACTGTGCATGGTTACTACCAGAGCTGGTGAGTGGATACATTTTTCTAGCTATACGCACAGTCCTGTTTGAAGACCCTACGTAGTAACAGCAAACACGATAAAGGCTAGTACTATAAATTTCTTCGAAAGCCCGTGGAAGTAGTTGCGAGAGTCGACAGTGGCACCTCCATGCAGCGTAGACGATATGCCGCGTAGACGATATATAGTAGACGATATAATCCGTTTTGTAAGCCCTATTTTGTTTTCCCAAACGTTGAAACAATTAATTACGGTCAGTGCTCTTGAACCACGGAATTCATTGATCACAACTACAGTGACAGCGAAATTATAGGGTCACAAAAGCACACATTTGTTTAGGTATCATGCCATCAGCATGCTTATCCTACGTTATCCAGGGGATTACACACGTTTGGGACGTCTCTTTCAAGAGACTTCCCGAACGTTTCCCTGGGGGATGGATTTCCCGCCTATTCAGAACGCAACATTGTTAGCGCGAACAAGCGATCGCCAGTTTTTTTATGAGAAACCAAAGGATCTCAGCAAAGTTCTAATTGCTGGGGAAAAAGCTCATTCGGGTCTATAATGCAGGTGATAAAAGTTCGTCCTCACTAATGCTCTTTCGAAGTAAATCCGCGAAAGCGCCAATGTCTTGTTCGCGCTAGCAGTGTCGGGATGTGTACTGTGGCGTCCTGCCCGAAGATGCACGTCTCGGGCAAAGCATTTGGCAACGAATTAGTGCGATAAATAATATGTGAAACAGCAGAAATAAAGAATACCGTAAAGAGTTAGCCAAACAATACGAAACAATCGAACTCGTGAGGAACGCCAAGCCAGCCAAGCGCTACCGCTGCCCGCGCTCCGCACTCCGGCAGCACGCCTACTACACGTTGCGCCCTCTCGCGGCCACCGATCCGGTCATCGCAGAAAGAGCCCCCCTTCCGCCGGCGCTCGCTACACTGCCCAGTCTTCTAGTACACCATAAAAACGACACTGACGACACCACGACACTTCGCACTTCGCTTCGCCCATGTGGGCTTCGCCGAGCTTCCATGAACGATCGCTCTCGACTCGTTTTGTTTGCCCGCTTTCTCCAACCTGTCGATCCTGCCCGGGCTCTACAATGTCTTACGTTTTAGTAGAATTTCTACCCGACAAGACCCAGCCTGTTGTAAGTTCCGACAATGTAAGGCACTTTAGCGGTGTAGTTGAAGACGACAAGGTGTACTACTGGGCCGGAGACGCTCCAACGAAAGGAGGATTCTACGACGCGAAACTACTGTGCATGGCAGGTGAGTAGAACTGAAGTACGGCGATTGATGTACGATTGCTTGGTTTAACTGCATATGCAGGCGAAGCACTTTTTAGATCGATGCACTTATTGTCGGAACCTCTCGCTGCAATACTGAAATGCTCTTGACTCGGTCCGAGAGGTTTAGGCAAGAAAGTTTATATCTTTCTATCAGGTGTGCACGGTAAAAACGTTCCGTAAAAAAACGTAGAGCTTCTCATTAAAAGCTACGGAGAAGCATCCGTAATCTGAAATACGATTGACTTGTCCGTAAATCTAAAGTTACGATTCTTTAAACAACTAAAATTGTTTGCGACAAACTGGAAGTTGTTTTATTTGGTTTAGACTAATAGACAACGGTTCTCACATTTTAAAGAATCATTTATTGCACTGTCAATCAACTAATGATAAACGTTCCGAAACGAGGTGGCGCTAGTTACCGCTCAATTGAAAAGCACGAGGTGAGATTTTTGTCTAGTATAATCACACTGCCGCTATCTCTTCATCTACCCATCTCCGCTCGGTCGTTTTGCTGCCGTTACGGCCGTTACTGCCGCGCTTGTTTTGTCGAGGGGTAGAGGTGCTTGGTGGTTTTTGTGCGAGCTTTCCTTGTTGTTATGAAAACGGTGAGTTTGTTCTGCTCTTTTTATTAACATTGATTGGGAACTGTCATATATACGTTCGTATTTTTGACACTCCTTTCCTCGAAAGAAACGAAACCACGGATTTGCGTCGCTTGAAACTTTCGGGTTCAATGACTGTCGCTGCTATCTCAGTTCGTGTTTGACGTTCTTCTCAGAGTTGAAAGCTCAAGTCGGGTGCTCGTTTGAACCTTGTGTCATGTCGTGAGCTCGCTGGGACGCGCGGTTCGTCGTTTGTAGCGATTGGGAGGCTATTCGCGCGTGCTGGCTCGCAAGAGTTGCAGTAAAGCACGTGACAACCCATCGTCTGAGTGCGTGAGTGCGCTTTACGAGTTTCGCATCGTTGTTCGCGCTTCCTGTAGCCTTCTCATTTCGCCGGGGGGTCCATATCGTTTCGTCGAAATTCGTTTCGCGGCAGTATGTTTCGTGGACAACTTTTTATGGACACGTTTCGTCGACACGAACGTTTCATCGACACTCGTTACGCGAATTGCATGCTGCAGTGACGTTTCGCCACTCGTGTATCACTGAAGTGCGCGTAAACCCACACCCCCGCCTGCGTTCACACCACTTCGCGGCGACAGTCTGCGGCTGCTCGTTACAAAAATGTTAACCCACCTAACCGACCCGTACAGGTCGCTTCGCGGCGACAGTCTCATGCAGCTTACCCCCCCCCCCCCCCCCCCCCCAAAAAAAAAAAAAAAAAGAAAGAAGGAAAAAAAAAAAAGAAGGTTAATTCGAGCTGTCGATGAAACGATCTGTCGAGGAAACGTCGTTCGATGAACTGATTCCCCATTGGTGTATCACCACTGCGTACTTCACATTCACTGGTTGGTTAGCAGTCATAATGCAGCCGATGAATTTCTCATTTCACAGAATGCACTTGTGTCACTGTACGCTGATTCCCCCCAACCAGATGGTCTAAGATCATCGTATTGATATTCATTTTTATGCTCATAATATTCTATGTGTATATTAAAGCAATATACCTCCGCTCAATACTTGCACGGCGCCACTCAGGAGGGCGCGTAATACCACTGTTCCACGGACTGCAAAATTGTGTGCATTAATCTTGGCTCCTCAGTCAGACTGTTTGTAAGGAACATAGCCACGGTTCCTGCAGTTTCAAATTGTCTGAGATGCAAGCTCATATTTTTTTCAGGAGGCGTCTTCAACGACAATTGCTTCCTTGTCACTGAGCATTGGCCAATGTTTAAAGAGCCTATGCCATTCTTGAAGGCGGTATGCGTCTTGTTTGGAGCTTTTTACGTGTTGAATTTACCTATTCAATGGAAGCCTTGGCCACTCTCGAGTTTATGCAAATGTGAGAAAATCTTGAAATGCGTCAAGTCCACAGGATGTGTCATAGAATGACATAATCTAGATTACCCTATCATTTATTGTGCCGTAGCGCCCTTTTTCACAACTCGCACAAACATTTGAGCTGTACTAATTTTACAAAGAATTACGCTGCTGCATATTTATAATGAATTGATAACGTGGGAACACTGGTTGTCATTAGGCTGTAACTTTCAAGGCAGGGAAGCATGGTTATCTTGTATAGACCAGCACGCAGCACTGACGTCGCACAGCTGCGGTGGCGCTGTCGGCGGCACAGCGCAGACGCTTCACTTTACGCGAATTTGGTTTTTGCGCACGCACAGTGCTCACACCTGGTCTGGCCAACGCGGGCTTGCTTATAAACAGGGTGTCGGTCTATAGAATGTGTGCTTGTTCAGCAGTCATTCAGGTTTAACATGTTCCAACACCACCATAGTCTGACTTGATAGTAGAAAATAAATGGCTTCACCTTCACCAGGCTGAGTATGCTTGAAGCAGGCATGGCATTAATGTTAGATGATGCAATATATCCTCCTAGACCAATCTTCCAAATCAACCTGGAGAAGGGCTTGAAGAAAATGGGAGCAGTGAAGCGAACGACGGCCCAGCTCAAGATTTTAGCGATGCTAAAGGGCTTCAAATGAAGTCTCCACAGAAATCCCTTGAACCTGTATGTTTTTTTATGGTAAGTGCAAATTTGAATTCCTAGACATCTAGCATGTACCTAAGAGGAAGACAACTCTAATGTGACTGATGCCAATCTTTTGAGAAGCGTAACAAAGGGCTTTGTGAGTATTCAGAACTTTCAAATATCGAAGAGAATGATGTCATATTTTGTTTATACTTTCATCGGATAGGACGGTTCAGCAGTATTACGAATTTTCAATCTGAGAATGCTCCAGGACACACCATCGTAAAAAAGCAACTGAAACGACTCACAAAAGCCCACACAGAAGTCTGGGAACTGTAAGCAAATAAAACTTATTTCAACTCGTTTATTTAAAACGGGAAGGCATCCTGTAATTGTAACCACAGATGGTTGATCTGTAAAATGTTTGAGCCCCCTGAGCCAATACATGATTTGCTACGGTATACTGCTGTGAACCGGTGATGCATGCACGCAGTGCGAGTGCTAGTGTCAAGGCAGATGTGGGCGACATGATATGGTACTCATATCCCGTGTTATTAGGAGTCTGCGTCTGTTTAATTACAGCAACCGGCACCCTGCCACTTTACAAACTCTCCTTGCAACTTTTTTGCCCCTTGCTCTCGCACAAAATAATTATTCGTTTGATATTTAAATGTATTATTATTAGAGGGGGGGTGCAACGATTTTATGATTAAGAGAATTTGCATCTCGTCATTTTTATGTTGTTTATCACGTCCCGGAGGATACAGAAAACATCTCCTTCATTAAGAATGTTGCGATTCCGCTGCATAATCGCAAAACAAAAGCCAAGCTTTTTCCCCCACCTGCAGCCGCAAGTGGCAGCCGAAGGAACTACGGCTAGAAGATTACGTGCCCTCGCTCGGCTCCAAGCTGCAGCATAACGCCCGCTAATGTCAGCAGAGAAGAGGGAGAGGAAGCGTCCTCCGAGATAGCACACGGGAACCTACACGGCACTCCGAATGACGTCACTAGGAGTGCGACCAGGTGTGACCCTGAAGACTGGGAGTGAGTTGAGGGGTGCCCGAAATGCCAATAGCTGTCTTTTTTTTTACGCAACAACTAGGACGCGCAGGCGAAATCGGTTTCCTGTTCTTTACTTCAGAAGTGTCGGAGAGCAACCTCCACAAATTTTTGACCGAAGTCCGGAAATCGTTGCACCCCCCTTTAAATAGTAACTTTTAAGCTTTGAACTAAGTGAAGCCTCATGGTTCTTTCTTTTTGTTTTATAGAGGTTTTTCAAAGCACAAGTCGGCCGGTCTGCCAGCCACTTGCTGCCATGCTTGCACTGCATGATTACTTAGCATGTCCAGTGCCAACTGCTATTTAAGCTGCTCTAACCTGATTAAATTGACAGTCTGACAATCTTGTGTCTTGTTTTTCAGAAAATACAGTGTGCACCTCAAGACGTCGAGCTATGTTTGACGACTTAACCATTTGAACCAGTTGAATTACGGAGTCAACTTCGCTTTTGTATTTTTTTTATGGTAAGTCTCCAGTCTGAGTTCTTACAGAATGAACATGTCCCTGGGGGGGAGGCAACGCTGATGTAGCTGATGTCACTTTTTCGACAACTGTTGTAGCAATATCAGCCACATCTAACATGTTGCCCCTAAAGCCCCAGTTTGAACATGTATCAAGCCTTTTTCTAATGCATATTTTAGCAGATTATGAGTTAACATCAAAATGGAACTGCATGGTTTATTCTTGTTTTGTAGAGGTTTTTCAGGACACAAGTTGGCTGATCTCTTGCAGCTACCTGCAGCCATGCTTGGACTGCAGGGTTACTTTGCATGTCCAGTGCCAACTGCAGTTTAAGCTACTCTCACTTGCTTTAACTGGCATTCTGACAGTCTTGTGTATGTCTTGTTTTTCAGAAGATACGAGATGTCGAGCAACGTTTTATGATTTAACTATTTGAACAAGTCGAGTTACGGAGTCAACTTCGCTGGTGTATTTTCATGGTAAGTAAAAAGTGAGTTATTACAGATCGAGCACGACTCTGAGAGGGAGACAACGCTGATCCAGCTGGTGTCACTTCCGACAAGTTTTGTAGTAGTGTCCGTCGCATGTAACATTGTTTTGACCCCAACTGGTGTTACTATTCACTATAGCTAGATTCAAACCTAATATGCTAAATTCATTTGAATCTAGTTACTATAGCTAAATTCAAACATACTAGGTCACCTGCTGCTGGCTTTTTGTAGCCGATGAACTTGCCACGTTTAAATCGCAGGTAGTATTAAGTAGTGACACGTTGCAAGCAACATATTGATGTAACAATTGTTTTCTTGGTAACACTAACTGTCACACACTAAGTTTGTGGGAAGTAAGTTCTGTATCACGTTATTTTTACTGAATAAAAAAGTAGCAATGTTCTTTTGGAGTTAATTTTCTAATTACAGTTACATTGAGGAGCATGATGTGATGCATACCTTATATCTAGATTGTCATGGATAGACAATGACCAAAAAGATTATGCACTTCGGATTATGGATGACAAGTGCCAATGACAAAGCGCAGCTGGCAATGCAGAGAAAACACTGACAACAGATAAACAAGGAGAATATTTTTTCTCAACTCCCTCCAAAAGTTGTGCTTACAGTGAGGAGCAGTGGTGGAGAAAGGTAACCTCAGAGGCAATGGCTTTGTATATTGTTGAGGTTTTAACCAGGAACAAATCCTTGTGCATGCAAGCCATTCCACCGAGTGTGCCAGTTGAAAGCTTGTTCAGCGATGGAAATGGATGTGCTTGCCTTCAGTAATGTAAAAATTTTGGATGAAAATTTAGAAAAGCAACTGCTGCTTCAGTATAAGATGTAATAACACTGATACCGGCACTTTGTGCAAAAAACCTGAGCATAGCCAATTCCTAGTTTTCCTTGTTTATTTGTTTAATAAAAGAAGTAAAGTAAGATAATGGAATTACCTCTTAGGAGTAACCAATATAGGCTACGTTTTTCTTAACTAGCTTAATTAGGTAGTCTTTTTATATAAAGTATCTTGCCCAAGGCGACAAATATTGTAAGGGTCCTCTAATCGCATAATTTTTTCGCTTAGTTTATGTCGATGCCTACAAGGTCTTGCTCCAAGATTTGAAATCTGTTTTCTTGTATATTCTAACACATTATAAGGTAACCTTTAAGTAAAGGGAACTGCATGGTTCTGAAGTCTTGTTTGTAGGAATTTCTAGGAGCACAAGTCAGCTGAATTCTGGCAGTCTCCTGTGGCCATTGTATTGGAGGATTACATTGGATAGTTATAGCCAGCTACGATTTAAGCTACTCTCATTTGTATAGATTGTCATTCGTGTTTGTCTTTTTTTTTTTTTTTTTCAGGAACTACATTTGGAATTGTACAACGTGGAGCAGTTTTTGACGATTGGTCACTTTGAAAAAGTCATTTTGTGGAGTTGGCTGCACATGTTTTTTGCTGGCAAGTAAATAGTTCAGTTTTTAAAATCTAGCATGGTCTGAGAGAAAAGCAAACTTGATGTGACTGACAGCACCCTTCTGAAAACTGTTTAAACAATATTGATCACATCCAACCAGGGTTTTTCTCACAGTGGGTGGCAGTGGTTTTGCTGCCCACTAGTCCTGCTAGCTGCCCAATTCTTTGAAAAATGTCTTGTGGCCTTCATGTCTTGGCACAGAAATCGCTGTGCTCGGCGGACTTCTGTGCCAAGACATGCAGGTACAGGTCCCCACAACCCAAATTAATACGACTTGGTCGAGGTGCACGCAGAAGAAAGATGCAGCTGCTGCCTGTGTCCCCCTCCCCTCCACAGTCATAGTCGGATGCCTATTTGTCCACAATGTATGGAGAAAAATCTAACATTTATTCTATCCTAACTTGTACAGCTTCACTAGATCAAAGGCCACATTTATTAAGAAGGCCTTCCACAAGATTGGCTTCTTCCTCATCTGTGCAGATCCAATATGGTCTCTATAAATTAATTTTATGCGGTTGGCTTCATATATTTATTTCTTGTAGATATAAAATAACTGGTGTAATGAAAGTTTCATGGTACCTTTTTTTGAATGGGTTGCTCGTCTCGGCTTGACCTATTTTCACTTTAAATTCGACAGCATTTGTGGGCGAACCTTTTTGTCACTTTTCACCAGTCGGTTGGTCTGTTTTATGGTTTGTGTGACCGATTTGACTCTAGCACAGGCAACGGCAGAGGCACATGATGACAGCTTGGTTTGTATGAGCACTCACGCAGAGAGAAAGCTTTTTAAAATCGTGCATCTGACCCTATGCTTTTGTCAGCTCCAAATCCAACTTGTAAATTGGAGTATATGGCATGCAGGTACACCAAAATGCATCGTTCGCACACATCGGAACAGTCTCTCAGAGAAAATTATGAAGAAGGGTCCGCCTTTCAACGGGCAACAAAAGAAATGCGCAGCCAGAATGCGCTGACGAGGTGGCCAAGCAAGCTCCTTGAGTGGTAGGCACTTGGGGTAAAGGGAATGGCTAGATCACATTTTGGGGGTAATCAGGTGCACTAAGTGTGGAGCTTGCAAACAGACTTGCATGCCATATATAAATACTCTGTAAATTTTTACCACTCGCTCAACTCAAAAGCGTGTGCACAGGTGTGCTCAACCGTGGGTAGGATGGAGCTCCCAAATTGTAAGATTGGGGACTATGGACTAAGCTACTGCTTAGTCCCCAGTTTTTGATAGCAGTTTTAGTACACATGCACTCTTTCACCCGCTCAGTTCTGTGAAAACCTTCAGGGATATCTAAAGAGAAAATCAAGTTTCTATGTTCACACACTCTAAGCACTCGAGGCTGACCACCTGATTCGACAACGAGAAAGAGTGCAACTAGCCCTTCGTTCTAATGGGAGATTTTGAGTGGCTGCCCAAACTTATGAAAGTCTGGGATATAAGCTTAGCCAGTTTTACATAGACTCTTCTGCAACATCTCATGAACCTCAGAAATAAAGCATTACTCAAACTGAATCGAGTTTTCCGGTTGGTTCATCAGTTCTCAAGAAATGCTTCACATTATAAACCAAATCACTATTGCAATTCCGGCCTTGCATTTTTTTCTAAGTTTCGAACGAATTTAGGCTTGAAGTGTATCGGTTTTGACTAAGGAACAGGAGAACAAGACCCTCAAGTCAAACATTGGTTTCAGATATCGGGTCACAGGATGAACAATTAGAGGCCATGTCCATTTGACTTTTGTATAAGATTCATGGCTAATAATTAAATGGACTGAGGGGGGCTGTGTTTTATGCACAAGCTCAATTTGCATCTGCTATAGATATTTAATTATTTTTTCTCTGTTTTCTCTTTAGCACATCATGCTACATGCAGCATCTGAAAACAAAGGCCAAACACCACGGGGGGCTCTACTTTGGCTCTTCCAGGACCCAAATAAAGTGTTCGAAGGTACTTTTCTTATTTTCTCATCAATTATTCAGGTGACATTGCATGATTGCTGCAAGCAGCATAGGAAAGAGTTTTTAATATTCGTTTAAAGAGATCCTTTTCCATTTCAAAATTCTGTAACTTTTTACGGATACTCAAGAGTGCTTTCCGTAATATAAGTTACGGAAAGCCTACTCTGTTTGCCCTTTTACCGACAACTTTTATGCACTTTTACGGATACTAGAGCGATTTCCGTAATAGGTTTTACGGAATGCATATTCCAGTCCGTTGTTTTATGGACAGCTCTTGAATAGCGTTACGGATAGTAGAGCGCTTTCCATAATCTGTTTTGCGGAATGTCCTTTTATTTACGGATTGTGTATATGTTTAAAAGGATTTTTCCATTATTAGAATTACGGATGACCTTTCCGGCAGCATAGGTGCCAGAGAATTTTTCCGTAAAAGAGGCAAATTTTTTTACAGATGGGCTATTGGCATTACCGCTATGTCGCAGCTCATTATTATTGTTTCATGAAGAGCGCAGACAAAAAGCATCCGTGAGCGTAGTTCAGATATGTCTGCTGCTTGTGTTCATCCATGGAAGCAAGGGACTGCATGTCGTAGCATGCATGCTTGCTCTCTAGCTTCAGCTGAGTCGCATACGTTTTGTGAATTAAAGTATACGGTCGTCTCGAAAGGTTCAGACATCGAGGGCGTTTCTCTGAAACATGCTTTGGGTGCACGTGGGCCCGTTTGTGAAGGAATGTCCCTGTTGCCTAAAAAATCAAATTTCAAAAGTGAAAGAAAAAAACAAGAAATAAGGACGGGTACACACTTATTCCCTTGTTCGAATTCAATATGAGCAGCTGTCACCATTGCTGAGAAACCCTCAGCTCCGGCATTAGGTTCCAAGTTGTTATAGCATTTTTGAACTTCTGCATGGGAAATGACGCAATAACATTGGTAAAATGTTTGCTCCAAAAGTGAGAATGTCTGCCCCAAAACCAGTTTTTGCCTGCTACAAGAGCTCCAAATCACCATTTGTCAGTTCCACCATTGCAGTTACCACCTGCTTTAACTTAATTTATTTTAACTGTGCTGTTTGTTTTACCTTTTCAGATGGAGCATCGCTCAAGGCAGGCGTTTTCTGTGACCTAATAAAGATACAACAGGTTTGATTTTGCATTTTACTTGTCATTTTATTGGCTGTTCTCCTTGAAGTTAACTTGCAGTGATCCTATGGCAGTCGAAAGTATGTAATAGTTTCTCTGGCAACGCTGCAATTTGGTTAGGCTATCCTATCAGCTCAGCAGTGATCACAATCACACCTTCCATCAAATATGTTCCATCAAAGACCACCGCAATACGTTCCATCAAAGACCACCACATACGTAATTTGGGACATTCCATCAGTGGCAGTCAGGCGTCGTCTGATGGACCATCAGGGCACGTTCCACCAGGGCTGCTGACTGGCAGTCAGTGTCCCAAATTACGTACCTTGATGGAATTTTCAATAGGGGAAGCTGTCAAATTAACTGAAGATTGCTCTGACAGCAACTCACCCAGAGGAGCAAGTCCTTGCAGCAACGGATTCGTAACAAGAACGGTGGGGCACGCGTTTTTCCACAAACGAATCTTCCCACAGCTTGCAAACACGGTAGCACCGAAGTGCTCGCTGCACAAACGACGCTGGCGCAGCTTGCTCGTCGGCAAGCCGGGCAGCCCGGGCAGGCTTCCAAAGTCCTGGCGATTTGCATACGCAATCCATTTCGATGCTCTGATGGAAAAGTCGAGTTTCGAACGCTGACAAAAAAAAAAAAAAATTTTATATAGAAGTTCACCTGTCGTCTGTTGGAAAGCGGAAGAATGAGCACTCCGAGGTTACTTCGCCGCGCTGTAGACTCCGTAATACGCCGTCATGAGGCACGCAAAACACTCGGCAGAATCTCTCTCAAATTAGAGACGTACATCTCTAATTATTATAAGCGCGCAGCAGCGTCGCACCGTACTGCATACTGCCGTATAATCCGCACTTCCGATTTTAGCACGCGCGTAACGGTTTGAAAGCTTGGAGTGACGAGCGAGCGCAACCAAAACAAAAAAGACAAAAACGGTCGTTTCCCTTCACTCTTACTGATTGGTCGGAAAAGCCCAGAGTGCTTCGCTTTCGGTAGCGAAGATCATATACACGTCGCCTGCGCTGAAAATCATAGCGGCGAATATGAGCATAACAGTTTGGTCGGAGTCGGCTGGGTAGACCTACGAATCTGCTCTTTGGATGGACGTACAAGAGAGAAGCCAGCGGCGCGGCGCCCCTATCGGCCCAACCGGGAACTCCGGAGCTGCATTCGGATGACTATGTCACCGTGTCTGGGCTTGGACAAGCGCCTCAAGACGTCCAGGTACGCTCCCTACTCTACTGTATGGGTCCAGAAGCTCGTCCGCTGCTCAACACGTACTCGCTCGACGCGGCGTCCCTCGCCTCGTACACCGCAGTGGTTGCTCGCTTTACGGCGCACTTCGTGCATCCAGCCAACGAGCTCTACGAGTCTTCGCGTTTCCACAAACGCATCCAGCAACCTGACGAAAGCGTGGATGCCTATTACGCGGAGCTGTGTAAGCTCGTGAAGCGCTGCAACTACCAGTCAGCGGCGATAGAAGAGCGTTTAGTTCGTGACAGGTTTGTCGTCGGCCTGCGTGACACGCGTCTCTCGGAGCAGCTGTGTCGGAACGCTAAGTTAACTCTCACTGAAGCCTGGACCCAGGCACGTCGGTCCGAAGACGCCGATAAAGAGAAAGCGTCTGCTCGGCCAAGCAACGAGAGTTCCCGTGCAGTCCAAGTCGACGCTACGAAAAAAGATAGTTCCATCCCGTCGGCGCTCCGACGCCAAAGCAGCTCGTGCAAGCGGAGCCCAAGCCAGAGCAGGGCATCCCCGTGAGTCATCGGCCTGTTCGTTTTGCGGTCGCGCGCCTCGCGCGTTCAGACTGCCCAGCCCGGGACTCGCTCTGCAACTACTGCAGAAAAAAGGGACACTTCGCTGAGGTGTGCTGTGCAAAGAAAGTCAAGCAAGGCAAGCTCGGCTCTGTCCAGCTGCACGCTGTGGGAACATCCGCTAAAGCTAGGTACGTGGACGTCACCGTGAATAACTACACCGCGGAATTCAAAGTGGACTCTGGAGCGGAAGTGTCTGCCGTACCGAGTGACTTTCCCAACGTGCCGGCCAAGCTTGACAAGGTGGAAAGCCTGCTGACAGGACCCGGAGGTCAACCGCTGCGTGTTTTGGGGTCGTATCTGGCACGACTGCAGTGGCAAGGGAAGACAAGCTCTCAGCGGCTCTATGTGATCGACTCCCTTTCCGTACCTCTTCTGGGTCTTCCAGCGATTGAGGCTCTCAAGGTTGTACAATTCCTAGGTGCTGTGGATGCTCCCGAGACAACACTACATGCCGAATTGTTTCGCGGACTGGGCACACTCAAGGACGAGTACACCATTCGCCTGAAGCCAGACGCCGTGCCATTTTCACTCAGCGCACCTCGTCGGATTCCCATCCCGCTGCGAGAGGTCGTCAGGCACGAGTTAGATAAGTTGGAGAGCGACGGAGTGATTCGTCGCGTCGACAAACCAACCCCATGGTGCTCCGGACTCGTCGCCGTCCCGAAGCCTACCGGAGCGTATCGACTCTGCGTCGACCTGACACGGCTCAACGAAGTGGTACTCAGAGAGCGCCACATCCTGCCGACAGTCGAGCAGGTCCTTGGTCTCCTGGGCGACGCGGCCATCTTCTCGAAGTTGGACGCCACAGCAAGCTTCCATCAGGTCAGGCTGGCAGCCGGCTCGCAGGAGCTCACGACCTTCATCACTCCTTTCGGTCGTTATTGTTTCTGTAGACTCCCCTTCGGCATCACCTCGGCGCCGGAGTACTTTCAAAAACAAATGGCCAGGATCCTCGAAGGTCAAGAAGGCGTCGCCAATATGATCGACGATATTCTCGTTTTTGGACGTAACCAGGAGGAACACGACGCTCGGCTCAAGCAGGTGTTGTCTCGGCTAGCAGGAGCTGGCATCACGTTGAACAAAGACAAGTGCCGGTTTGGAGTCTCCGAGGTCTCCTTCCTGGGAGTTATTGTTTCGGCAGAAGGCATCAGGCCGGATCCCAGCAAAGTGGAAGCCATCCGGACCATGGATCCACCGAGTGACATCGCTGGCGTCAGACGCCTCCTTGGGATGGTAAACCACCTAGCAAGATTCCTGCCTCACATCTCTGACGTCACTGCCCCAATTCGAGTCCTCTTGAACAAAACTACGAGCTGGACTTGGCAGCATGAACAAGAAGCAGCGTTCGCAAAGGTCAAGGAGCTGCTCACTTCAGACCGGTGCATGGCCAAGTACCACCCGGCGTATGCCACGACGGTTTCTGCAGATGCAAGCTCTTTTGGACTCGGTGCCGTCTTGCTGCAGACTCAGCCGTCGGGAGAACGTCGACCGGTCGCCTTCGCTTCGCGGTCAATGACAGACACCGAGCAACGATACAGTCAAACGGAAAAGGAGGCATTGGCGACGGCGTGGGCCATCCAGCGGTTCGACGAGTTCGTTCGTGGTATAAACTTCGACGTGGAGACGGACCACCAGCCCCTTGTTTCGCTGTTTGGAAAGATGGAGCTTGACATGCTACCTCCGCGAGTACAGAGACTTAGGCTCAAGACTATCCGCTATCAGTTCCAGATGCTCTATGTGCCTGGAAAGCTGCTGGCTACAGCAGACACCTTGTCGCGGATTCCTCCAAAGGCACCCTGTCCTTTGGACACTGTGGAACTTTTTGCCACAGAGGTAGTTGACAGCACCTCCGAAGTACTGCCTGTCAGCTTGGAGGATGTGAGGAAAGCACAAGGCTCTGATGGCGAGTGCAGTGCACTGATCTCCTTTTGCCAGCGCGGGTGGCCGCAGAAGTCAAAGTTACCGCTACATCTCGGAAAGTATGCTGCCGTGATGGATGAACTATCTGTTTGCAACGGTGTTCTTCTTAAGGGTGCCTGCTTAGTCATCCCCTCTTCACTGAGGCTGCAAGTGCTGACGTTGCTGCACGAGGGACATCAGGGAATTAACCGTAGCAAAGCCCGGGCTCGAGAATCGGTATGGTGGCCAGGCATAACTGCGGAGATCACTTCCATGGTTAACAATTGTGAGCAGTGCGCCTCCACTCGTGTGAACTTGTCGGAGCCACTGGTCTCCACCCCTCTCCCCGGTCGTCCGTGGGAAATGCTCGGCATGGACCTATTCCACCTGAACGGACAAACCTTCATCCTGGTGGTGGACTACTACTCCCGATTCCCGGAGGTTGTAACGCTAAGAAGCACGACAGCTCAGGTTGTCATCGACGTGATCGAGAGCATCTTCGCTCGCCATGGAATTCCTCAGCGCGTAAGGTCTGACAACGATCCACCATTTTCTTCGAGAGAGAGTTCACATCTTTGGCTGAATCTTACGGGTTTGACCACATCACCAGCAGCCCTCACTTCGCCCAGTCTAATGGAGAAGCTGAGAGAATGATCCGGACGGTAAAAGACCTCTTTCGGAAGGCAGATGACCCCCATCTCGCCCTCCTCAGCTACCGAGACACCCCGGGAGTGAACGGTTTCAGCCCAGCCCAGCTTTTGATGGGGAGGCAGCTGAAGACCCGAGTTCCTAAGCGCGACGAGCAGCTCCGTCCAAACCGGCCAGTGAAACACAAGGTTGCCAACAATGATTTAGTCTACAAAAGACAACAGGCTGCAGACTACAACCGGCGTCACGCGGCCAGGGACCTGCCGTGACTTCGAACCGGAGAGAAAGTCTGGGTGAGACCTGATCAAGTGCGCGCTACAGTGCTGTGTCCTGCTCAACGACCACGAAGTTATATTGTGGAAACAGAACGGGGTGGTGTTCTTCAGCGAAACCGCCGCCATCTCGTGCCTTTCGGTGGAGAGGCACAACTACAAGATCAGCCTGAATCAGCGCAACACGTCTTGGTTCCTGAACAACCACGACCCGCAAGCCCGACAGGGCCGCCCCCTGCCACTGAGCCGGTCCCGGTCCCAACCGACAGCGACGGTGTTGTGCGAACTCGTAGTGGCCGACGTGTTGTTCGGCCGACTCGTTTAAATTTGTGAAGTTTTATGTAGTAGGCTTCCTCCATCTTTCATCTTTCATAAAGGGGGGAGATGTAGAGGTCGCCACCTATTGACTTTGTAAATAGTCTGCCGCATTCCTGTGGCGCCCCCTCTCGCTGTACTTACTTGTTGTCGCTTGATTAAATTCATTCCTCTGTTGTGTTCTGAAACGTGTCGGTCGTATCCTGGCTCGCTACACCCTGTCCTCACGGTACGGGCCCTCAATCCATCAAACAGCTTGGAGACTGTAGTCACATGATCCTACCCGGAGACCCGATTGGCCTAAAACAAGCATAGCGTTCACTCTACTGTCAATACCGAGGGAACAGGATAGCTCCATACTTCCTAAGAAACTGCCCAGCCCAAAAAGTGACCCTTATGGGGGAATCCAAGCACAAGCTGATCGGGGCGCGTGGCTAGCGTGGCGGTGCATTGGTACACCTAGATGTTTTTAAGGGAGAGGGGGATGCTCATTGTCGGCGTACAAGCACACTGGCTGCTCAACGGAGGGTGCGTCTTTCAGGAAAAAGGTGCACGAGCGCCTGATGCACCCAACTACACCCTTTTTTTCTTAGAGTGTGGGGCTATGGCGCTATCCCGTGGCGACGCTGCGAACTTTGAATACTCCAACATGGCCACTGAGATCCGACGCGCGCCAAGGCGCGCGTCGGATCTCAGTGGCCATACCGGAGCACCTACCGGAGCACCTACGGCTGAGCCGGCAAGCTTGCTCTCGTAGTGGAGTAAACAAAGGAACTTGCCGTCAATGAGACCGTCCATGGGGAAGCCCAGTAGTTGATGAATGTCAAAGTACCATCTCGACAGCGGCTTTCCGGGAGTGAGCGAATTCCGCGTGGCAAAGCCTTCGAGCTGGTCGTCTGCTAAACCAAACTCAACGAAACCACCACCGACTCCGCGGTAACTCTAGGTAACTCTCGCCTCATTGAGCTGCACTACAACGGAGTCACTCTCGACCACAGAATATTTATTTATAAGAACTGCGAGGGCTGTCAGTTTTAATGCTTGTACGCAAACTATTTGACGGGCTTATCGAAAAGCATCCTAAAGGTTTCAGTGCCGACAGCAGCTTAGAAACGGGGGAAACGGCACTTTTTCTTGTTCTTCCCATAGAGTCCCATGCATTGGCTGGTGTCAATCAATGGCCGCCGGTGGCGACACTCGGCCCCAGCTGCCGAGGCCGCGGTCCGCGATCCAGCCTACTACAATAGAGATCAGTGACTTCTCCGGCCGTCCCACCACTGATCTCAATGACAATAGACCATTTGCAATATTACCCAAGCATCAGGGAGAAAGCAGGGATTGGTGTTCCACGCGCCACACGCGCACGCCTTCCCCGTACAAAAGATTCGAAGTAAATAATCAGAGCATTGACGAACGCGCGTGGAAGATACAAGTTGTTTTAGGTTTTTGCTTTAGAAAATTTATTACTGCTGAGACCACCACGTGCGGTGCGTAGAACACCAATCCCTGGATTCTCCCTGATGCTTGGGTAATATAGCAGAGCCGTATATGTAGAGAGTTTGGTCAATGGGAGGCGCGGGCAGAGCCAGGGCGTGCGGCAGACTCGGAAAGAGGGCTTGGCATGCCCTCCTAACCAACCAGAAGCCGAAAAGAATCCCCTAGCGGTGGTAGCGAGAAACCGTTCTGATCAAAGGTCTATGTTCGTATATGGTTTTAATAAGCGTGCAAGAGTGAAGTGTAGTAACTCTTCGTGGTTGAAAATAGGGTGCAAGTGTTGTTTTGATCACGATCATGCAGAAAGGTGTAAGAAACGAATGCGCCGCTCAACTCTGTTTTGCGCGGACAGAATGTGACCGCTCGGACGGCCAATTCCCGGCCCTCGGCGTTTGGCGTACGGATTATGTCGATCGTTCCGCTAGTCGCACTCTTCCACCATCATTTCGGATGAGCGTGATTGAAACATCACGTGTACCACATTTTCAGCCATCGAGAGTTACTCCAATGCAGTTATCAGGTTTGTTTCCCGCGACCACCGCCAGGGTATTATTTCCGGCTTCTGGTTGGTCACATTCGAATTTCTGAAGACGCCCTGGAACACGCCCAGCCCGCTTTCGGCCAAGGGCGCCTCCTCATTTGTCTCCTATACTTCCCAACGAATGGCCAAACTCTCTACATATACGGCTCTGTAATATAGCAATAGGTCTATTGCTTGATCGCGCTTTCCGCTCCCGCAAGTGAAGCCACCGGACGGCCAACTTGCTCGGGTAAGATTTGCGGTTCTGCTAGCTTTTTGCTGTGGTTTTCCAGCGTGATGTAGACACGTTTTCTATTCGTTCGTCGTCATTTGTCGAAGAAGTTTTTTTAAAACACTGTGCACTGTTGAGACTCGCCGTTGTGAACACGTGAAAAATTTTACGAAAGCGCAATGCAGCAGGAAAAAGCCACCGCACGTCGAAAGCAAGTTTCGCCGGTCTCGCGGCGGGATCAAAGCTTCCTTGACACGCCGAGTGCTGCATCTTTGTGCGTTCGCACGCTTGGATACCGATCAAGAATCGACGCCGCACCAAAGTTCTGAAGGTGTGTCGCGCGTCTTTAGATCATATATACATCGGCCACGAAGTTCTGAATCGTCCAACTGTTTCGGTGAGTTGCTATCAATAAAGGACCGGGGGGGGGGGGGGGGGGGGGTAATCTGTATGAGCTCTTATGTACTATTAACCATGGCTATGTTCCAAATCTACTCTAATGGATTACGTGGGAGCACTAATAGAGCAACACTGTGGAGCAAGGAGGGCTTTCGAAAGCAAATGTACAAGACGGCGAGAATGAAAATCTTTGAAGCGCGGCCGATAAGGTCGTGTGAAATCTGTCGACCATACAATTAGGCGAGCCGCGCTCAAACGTCAAGTGAAATTAAGTAAGTTGATAATGAGCCAGCACATATTAGTGGTGAGGAGCTGTTGTGCACGGTATTCTGTAAATCGTCTAAGGACAAAAAAAAGACCTACCTCCCCCCCCCCCCCCCCCCCCCCCTCTTCCGTCGCTAGTGGACGCTGGACTAAGCTCGTTTCTGGACCGCGAGGGCTGCAAGTATGCAGTCGTCAGAGTAAAGTAAGACGCTATTCCAGAGGCACATACAGCTTCACGCACATTGCACTCGCAAAACACATTCACACGGCGTCGATTCTTGGTCGGTATCCAAGCGTGTGACGACACAGAGACACAGCGCTTCGGCGTGCCAAGGGAGCTTTGACCCCGCCGCGAGACCGGCGAAACTTGCTTTCGACGAGTTGCGCCTTTTCCTGCGACACTGCGCTTTCGTAAAATTTTCCACGTGTTCACAACGGCAAGTCTCAATGGTACACAGAGTCTTAAAAAGCTTCTTCGGCGAATGACGACGAACGAGTAGAAAACGTGTCTGATAGCACGCTGGCAAACCGCAGCAAAACAATATAGTTTTTACCAACCAACCAACCGCAGCCAAATGCTAGGAAAACCGCAAATCCTACCCGAGCAAGATGGCCGTCCGGTGGCTTCTATCGCGCTGCAGCGAACAAGCGGGGAAGCGCGATCCAGCAATTGTCATTGAGATCAGTGCGTCCCACTCACTGATCTCTATGACAATTGCTGGATCGTGACCTACACACGGTAACCATGGTAACTGTCTAGGCTTTACAGCGCTAGAGCATATCTCGTAAGATGGCCGACGGTGGCTTCATTTTCGGTGCGGGGAAGCGCGATCCGTTGGTGTCGCCACCGGCGGCCATTGCTTGACACCAGGGAGTACGCATGTCTTTGGAAGAAACGCACACAAGTAAGAATATTGAAGCATGTACACTGTGCTCCGAGGCGAGTATTTTATCGTGTGCTGCGATCCTTATGTCGGGTGTTTGGAGATCGAATCGGTGGTGAGGAGGAAAGGCAGAGATGCTTGCAGACGACCAACGTCAATATTTGCCAACGCGCTCGTCACCTGTGGCAGTGCTGGTAACTGTCAAAAGAGCTCTTGAGATTGATGTTTTGCGCTAAAAATAATCTAAGATTATTATATAAGGGCAAAGGAGACCAAGACAGTATCAAATCATACTGACCAATCACAGTAACCTCGGTAATATACAAACCCTTCCGATAGGATAGAAATTTAATCAAGGTTAAAATACAATTCAAGTATATCTTGAAAGCGCTCTTTGTTTGCCAAAATTCAAGTACCCAGGAAAGTGGCGATTACCACTACCAAAGAGCAAAAAGAAAAAAGAAAAGTCCAGCTTTTTTGTGGAACGTGCCATAAAACTGGCAACGCCACTGTCTATGCAAAGCCAGCTGAAACAGTGCAAGGTGGCTATAGAGTAAGGTGCTGGACCCAACTAAAAGCCGATTGACAGGGCGCACCATTAGCACATCACACTCGAGGTCGGATAAAGGCCGACGAGTGTGGTGCAGTGCGATTCCCTCTAGAAGAAGACTAAAATTGTGTCGTGCCTGGCTGATATATATGGTCTGCACGTGACGTCACTCCGCCTTTCTTTCTGGTGGCCAGAAGCGACTCGTTAACGCAGCCGAAACTACGCTCTCACGCGCTCTTTCTCCCATTTTGTCTGACCAAATGACGTCAGCCACTTGGTCACTCATAATCGGGGAAAGCGCGCGAAAGAGGTGTTGCGTCAGTGCAGGGAAACGGAACAAATGGTCCCGGAACTAATGGTCCCAACTACAAACTAGGAAAAAATGATGCCAGATCGATATCGCCAACGTGGCTTCTCCGTTTTCGGATAAATCCGATGAAATCCAATAACACTCGCCGAATTTCGAGGTTGCCGTTTGCACGAACTGAACCGGTTCTTATATTTTTCTGAGAAGCTAACAAATGTTTTGCGCTATGGAAACCTAATACACCTATAAAGGCATCGAGGCCCGCTCGTTATGTGTGCTACCACCACGTGTCATGACGAGATGGAAGAAATTTGAGTTTCACGTCTTCAACAGTATGACTAGGGGGGAGGGGGGGGGGGAGGCGCTCAATTGATCGAATGACGTTTTAGCGAACCGCCGCGTTTCACCGAATGACACTTTAGCGAATAGTCGGCCGCCGCGAAGCGCGTTTATTACGGGTAAGCCAAGTGGGTTCACGTTTTTGTGATGAGCCGCCGGATACTGTCACCGCGAAGGGGCGTAAGCGGGGGGGGGGGGGGGAGGTAACACGCGCCCCTGTTATTTACTAAAACGTCGATTCGCTCAACCGTCTGTTTGCTAGAACGTCATTCGCTGAAGTGATATGGACCCGTAATAACTCCTATAATATCGTGTAAGCTCACTAAACTAAAACAGTTAAGAGTCAACTGTTGGACAGTATTCATTTCCAAAATATTCTGACGATTTTGAATAAAATTAAGTTCAGTACCCGACCACTTTCTTCGAAGTAACCGGCCTCAAATATAGACGAGATCCTTCAATCCACCGCGCAATCATTGATTGAACAACGAATGAAGTATATTGCATGGAAAATCTTAGTTTCAAAACAATCTTCTTACGGGACCATTTTTTCCTACTTTGGACTTGGGACATTAGTTCCGGGACCATTAGTTCCGGGACCATTAGTTCCGGGACCATTAGTTCCGGGACCATTAGTTCCGGGACCATTTGTTCCTATACCCGTCAGTGCACTCTATGTACACGCGAGATGTTTTCGACCAGCAGGCAGGGAGAAAGAGGAGGAGTTACAGATATGGAAGGAGGTTCGATTCATCGACATACTCCGTAAAGGCGCGTTCATACCTGCGATGCAATCTAGTCGCGCGATAACTTTCATCGCAAAAGCGACCATCGCGGGAAAAAAGCGACGCGATTTGAGCAGTCGCTTGCTGACTTGATTTTTTGCGATGCGATCTACACTGTAAACAAATTTGCACCCTCAAGGGTACTTTTTTGCTGAGGACACCCTTTCTACACCCTTTTGTTTTGTATGTTTTTTGAAAATGGGTGTAGCCATCGCCTGAAAGCCCTTAAAACACCCATGCACCTTTTAAAGGTGCGTAGGTGCAAAGGTGTTGAAGATTAGTAGGGTGTATGGGTGCATTTATAGATATATTCGCAGCACCCTATCCTATAGAGCTCATGCAGTTACCACTTATTTCTAAGTGGCAGATTTCAGACTAATCTTTGCATGGACAGGCTCGCGAGCGATGCACACATATAGTACGCGCTTGTTATTAAGCGTATGGCTTGTTAATTAAGAAAAATAAAGAGGGACTCATAAGTGTATCAGCACATGCTTACCGAAATTTCTTCACCTTGCTGCCGCGCATGCTGATTTTTAAGCTCTGTGAACCAAGTGTGACATGCACACACCGGGCGTCTCAGGTAGCATGCAGCAAATTTGAAGAGAACGTCTAAGTACCCTTTAGGTGGATGAAACCAATCGGGTAAGCAGTCGTGCTGAGATGGCGTCACCATTTGTTTTATTGTGGCTAACTAATTATGTAAAAATAATTAGTCAAACTTTTTACTTATTGATAAAAGAGCCCACTTGAGACTTAGAAAGATGTAGAGCAGCATGAGAAACACCAGATTGCGGTGCTTGCCAGCAGAGTGGGCTTTCCGTACTTCAGCTCACAATGGAAGAACGAAACGCCCACGAAAACTGAGAAAACACGTGACCACGCGCTTTCAAATCGTGGCCCACTGGGACGCGCTTCGTGGACGTCCTTTCTTGCCATGTAAACAAAACCATGCAAAGCACACCTTGTTGGAAACATCATAATGTGAGGTTTCTCATAGCGCTCTACAACTTTCCATGTCACTCATGAGGTCTTTAATGACTCAGTAATTCGATCTAGTTAATTAGTTATCCTCAGTTAAACAATAGTGACGCTATCTCAGCACGACTGCTAACTAGGGCTGGGCAATCGATCGATTAATCTACCGATTAATCGATTAATGCTTTAATTGCAATTAAATTGTTTAACCGGTTAATCGGTAAAATTTTGACGAACCAAAATTAAATAAAAATGAAACGTTTTCACTATGCAGACATGAACGAGCACACCAACATGAAGTGGAAAATTTAGGTGAAGTATTAACTTAAGGTAAACTGTAAGGGGGAGATTTGTAATTTCAGACATGTGCACAAGGTTACACATTTCCCAGCGACTTCAACGCCGTGCGAGTGTCCGTTTAGCGCAGCAGAGACTACTATGAGCAATAAAAGGAGGTCGCCCTCCTCGGAGAATATCAGCGAACATTTTTGCCTCATGGAGCTGAAGTAATAATGCGTGAGCGTGAGTGTTTTTTAACTATTCTCAACTGTATATCGAAGTTGATTCATAAGTAAAATAATTGCGTCGTTTAACACATATTCAGCAAAAAAACGTAGATGCAATTTTTTTAATCAATATTATTATGCATAGAAATGAACGAGACCAATTAATCGATTAATTAATCAATTAAAGGGTGGAGATTAATCGGGTTAAAATTTTTAATCGACGCCAAGCCCTACTGCTAACAGTTGGTTTCATCCGTGCTTACAATCTGGGATACCCCTATAGGTTTTTGAATTCTACTAGTGAATGCATGCATTCAACTCGCGCTTAGCAAAGCAAGCCACATTTTGTTATTGCAGATCACTCCATTTCCTTTTGCAAATAAGTTTTTTTTTTCTGTGTGTTGACTAATATGTTGAAAAGCAGACACACTTTCATGTTAATATATACATTTAAAAGGGGGTATTCCCTTGAAGAGTACAGTCATGATCTCGCTTACCATGAACATGGGTACGCCCGGCTATATGCTTCCAAGTTCACGCTAAGCGAGATCATGACTGTACATCTCACAAACAACACAACGTTGCAAGGCATGAAGCCAACACTTCAAACTACTTTTATTCATTGCAACAAGAAACACAAGAAAAAGTTCAAATAATGTACACTGAGCAGTTTCTGGGATGTGAAGTCTATATCAGAGCATGGCGTACAGAAACAAGGATCCTGGTTCCTAAAACATGAATGGCCAGTGCGTCTGTCTGGTGGCTTGATACATCAGTCAAAATGCTAGTTTCTGAAGTTTTCCTGATCACGTATGCATGAAAATGTTCATCAAATTCTATTGTCTCAAGCTTCTTTACCTGGAGCAAGACATGCCGGCTCACTGAAAAAATACCAGTAACCATGACAAAAGTTGGCTGGTCGGAAGATAAGTCGATCACTTTAGCACTGCCAACTGCATGTGCAGTGCCGCCAATATCAGCCGACACCAAAGAAAAGATGTTTTTAGTGCTCATCGCATTTGCACATATGAAATTCTTTACAACGAAAGGAAGATGCTCATACAGTAAGGGCTTGCATCCCCTGGTGGTCATGTTCATATCGCCGGTTTCACAACACTGCAGATACATCTCATAAGCTTGATGACGATTTGCCAAAGTGGACATGATATTCTTGAAGTTTTTAAGCTTTCTGGCTAAGTCCTTAAAGTATTGATGCTTGCCCTCATAGCGCATCGACCAAATCCGAACAAGTGGCCCATACATGAGCATGTACCTAGGGTAATGAATCAGGAAGTGTAATTTGCAAGGTACACGAACAGCTGGAAACACATCTTTGAAGTCTACGGAGAAGCATGTGATCAGGCGTTCGAGGTATGCAATATACTCTACTGTTACTCGCTTGCTCATGATTATGTCTACTACCTTTCTGAACAAAAGGTACAACTCCCACACCTTTGGCCCCTTGGTATGCACTCCCCCACATAAAAAGGCAAGTACCGAAATAAGCAGTACAGCTGCGAAGCACTCCCTTTGATAGTTCCTTTTTTTTTTGCAACATACTAGTTGACACCGGTTCCGGCTTATTACGCTTATCATCCTCACTGTATTTATACGTCACAATGGCAGTGTTTAACAATTCCAAAGTAAAAGTGCCATCCTTGACAAAAAAGGAAATAACCTCCTTTAGCAACAGTGGTATAACTCCCTCGTGTAGATCGTGCATGACGTCAGGCGGAAGGTGTTGTGTAGGCTCAAAGCCAGAAAATGTGACAGCACATTCACTGCGCACGCCATACAAAGGCAAGCAGCTGAGACCACGAGATAGCAAGCTGAGGTAGTGGTTGTGGAGAGATGGTGTTCGCTCCTGAAAGTCAGACGGTCGGTGCTTTGTTCCTATCTCATGATGTAAGGCCATGCAGTGTCGGCATATCCTACCATGACTGAAGCTGCACCTGAAACCGCCTAATCGGTGCAAAGAAAGATTATCCCCTGTAACGAAGAACACGGACCCTTTGAGAAGTTCTCCATTAACAGTAACGCCTACTGTTTCTAACAGCGCCACATCATTTACAAGGGGTTCAAGTATTCTCTTTAAGCCATACTTTGCTACAAGTTTTTCTTTTGCTAGCACTGCCAAGTGGATGGAGGAAAGCTTCGATCTAGAGTCAAGAGGAACATTCAGTACTGTGTAATACACTGCCATCAGTTTCTGCTTTCCTCGTCTGCTTGCAAGGGCATCACAGACCTCAAATTCGTCGGTGTAAAGTTGAATGCACAGCTGTCTATTATCACCCCGAAAGTATGCATGATCTTGAAAAGCTGTTCCGTCAAAGACATCGACAAGGTACTCATCTGACCTTGGTGAATGTGAAGACCCGACATTGCCAGAAACGTTTTGCAGTGAGTTCTCTAGGACTTTTGTCACAGAAATATAGCTGAAAGTCTCTTTTTTTCCTCTTGAGTCTCTACCAATGCAAATACTTTCTGGCTCTACAAAAGGCAGGCAGAACTTCCAATACATTTCTCGTTCATGCTCATTTAGTAGCTTTTCAAGCTTACACTCAACAAATGATTTCACATTATTCCTTACCAGTTGCGAAGCAGAAAGGGAAAGCTCAAACATGCTCTGCAGATACAAAACAACATCAGTGGATATATCTTGCAAGGTAGAACTTGGCAAGCGCTTTCCCTCTTTCCACTTCAGCTGCAAGAGAGCAAATTGCTTGAACAAGTCTGGCCCATCGCGAGGTGAGTCAGGCACACTGGTCTCCATGTCTTGTGAAATATCGGCATTCGCACTGAACGGCATAACTGGAAGGCTGTTGAGTTGCTCCCTCCTGGTGGATGCAACACCATGCTCCGACTCCTCGCTTCCTTCAGTGTTGTACTGAATGTTGTTTTCCTCAAGGATTTTCGCATGATACCTCGAAACGTGCTTCCGGTATGCTCCATATGTGACATATGTCTTTAAGCACCCTTGAAGGCCACGCAGCCAGTTTCTTTCGTGTCCGTGCTCCGCATGAAGGTGCCTAAATAAGGACCTCAATGTGACCTCTCTTTTCTTGCACTTGTGGCACTGAAGGAAACGGATTCCAGGCATCTGTAAAGCAAAAACTCTTTGTTCAAACAATAGAGCAACTTTTCAGTGACAATCTCAGCCTTTTTTTAAATTTGCGATAAAAAAGTTATCCTAATATACTAACCTGTTAATATCTTTAGAAAATTATCTTTGTATGTAATGACCATATAGGTCGGTTTGCCCTAAACACAGCTAATTTAGCCATGGTTAAAATAAAGTTATAGGAAAAAAGTTCCTAGTAAAGCACAAATAACAACTGGGTAAATAAGTTTTCAACACTTATAAATGGGCGTTAGTTTAGGTAATCTCATGGCTTGAAGAACAGCAGCCATCATCGCCTCATCTTATTTGTCAGACATAGTTTTTTCTTACCGACTCCTCTCCTGATCCACGAGATAGCAACTAGCGACGTTAATAAAAACCCACAGCACTCCAGGTGTCCCTACTTCTCGTCACCCTATAACAAACACAGTAGTAGTTGCGTATCAGTATGGTTTTCGGAACAAACTTTTAGCTTTTACTTCGTAAACACTGGCTTTAAAATTAACACATGGCTTCTTAAAACGTAATACTGATTGCTTCGCACCTCAACATTATACAAATTGTTGATATGATGTACCTTAAATAAATATAAATTTTGTACTCGCAACAAAGCTGCATTTTGTGTCTTATACGCACAGCGCCAAAAGGCCGGACAGAATGGGAACAGACATTCACTGACTTACAACTCCTTGTAAAAGTCAGTAAATTGTGCGTACTTCTCTCCTAGTATTTTGGCACTGTACGTTTAGCAATCATGCCTTACCAACACGCACAAGCTTCCATTTACGTCCAAATCCTGTAAAATAGCTTGTGAACCCAAAACACATACATGGTAATCTCGCCACTTCCGGCCGCCATGACAGGGGGCCGAGACAACTTTCGGTTCAGGTTTTGTTTGCATGCTTTCAAAGGGAAACATCACCACTATGTTTCGTGTTTTCCGCAATTAAATCAGTATTTTGTTTTTACGTTTTCCGCTCTCATTGGCTTCTTCAAGTGCTGTAATGTCTATTAACTGGGAAACTTTGCTATGGCAGATCTCTGCGAAATAAAAGATGCAGCAAGCCGCGGCCGTCGAGCGCGAACAGTCTCTGTCACGCGAGCGTCAATTTCACGCTCACAAGGATCGCTTCATTTTGAAATAAAGATACACACATCCGACTCTTCCGGACATCGAAGATACATGATCGAACGAATCACACTTGAGTTCTTAGGAAAATAAAGATTAGTTGGAAGATTAATTAGTGTATACGCCCAGATCCAACTTTTTTATTTTAGTCTTAACGTAGGTTTTCATAACACAGGCAAACTTGGCACTGCATAAAATTCTTAATAGATAAAATAAGTTTTTATCATTTTTTTATATCAGAGCAAAATTATTTGATGACTTTACTTTTCGTGTGCATGTGAACTTGTGACCAAACGCTTTATGTGAGCCCTGAACAAATTCCATGTCGTCGAACATAATTGCGCTTGTGTGTGTGCCTGTGTGCGCCCAAACAGAACAGTTCGAACAAATGCGATATTGCCACGCTCGTCGCAGAGCGAGCGCGTACGTGCCGAGTGGTTACCTTGGTGGGCTGTCGAGCGGAGGATCTGGGTTCGATTCAAGGAACTGGAATGTTCTTTTATTTATTCTTTCTGTTTGGCGTTCTCACAAATTTTAGAACATCCTCGTCTGATCGAGTTACGAATGTTCTACGCGCCGAACGTTCTAAGCCGAATGTTCCAGAAACGCACGCGGCTACAAAAGGTGCCCCACGTGGCAAGCCGGAGTCAGCTTTCGCCCCATGCGCTCGATCCTGCCGTTTCGCCGACATCGACGCCTGCAACGCTAACCTACCCTCTTTTGTTTTGTGCAAAAGCTCACACCATTAAGCGTTCAGTTTATTCAGTTATTCGCCTCCTCACCACTTGTCATTCGTGACAATATGTCCCGCGTGATCGTAACAAGTTGGACGCAAAACTAGTGTTATAGAATCCAAAACTGACGTCCGCGTCTGCACCTGTATCCGCGTGAATATCGAGATCGCCGTGGTACGCCGACGTTGCCAGAATTACGAGATCTCCACGCGTCTTCGAAAACAAGCCGCTTGCATTTTGCGGGGAACAAGCGGCACAATTGTACTATACGCTGCACGGCTTTTCCCAATCACGTATCTCTACACGTCGTCGAAAACGCACTCCTCACTTTTTTTCCAGGCACGACCGAGCACCATTGGCAGAATCCTTCGCACCCACCTTCAACTACGTCCAACAGGGCGTAGTTTCGCTTTGGCCAGCTCGAACACTCAAGGCGACGCCGCGCAGTTGATGAAGCGATACTGTTCTCGCACACGCTCTCCCGTGCACGAAAAACACGAAACAATTACATGCCGATGCCTCGGTTGATTCGTGGACACTTCATTGAATGTCTCACGTGTACGCAAGCTTCCACTGCGCCTTCAGGTAGGGTTACGTCACTTTCGCCAGGGAGGTGAAATAAAACAAGATGCGATGCTTTTTTTCTTGGACCCGTATGCTTCAGAAATACACACCGATCTACCTGACGTCCGGTTTTCGACATACCTTTTGCAATTTTCCGCTGAGAAAAACTTAGAAAATTGCGCTGCTCCTTCCTGCTCGTTCAGATGTACACATCAAGATGGTCAACCGAAAGTTGTCTCGGCCCCAGGAAGTTCCGCCATTACCTTGGAATACCCTGTATATCTTTTTGTTTTTCTTCCGGTTTCTGGGTTTGGCGAGGGCGCTGTTTCCCCCGGTTAAGATACGCTCACGGGTATATTGTTCCAAATTTAACTGTTGAAGTGCAACTCGCTTTTACTTACCAGCAGAAATGTGCTGACATCAGTTGTAAGGCGGCCTCAAAGCACGGGTCACGCTCGCTCGATTTGTGCGATCTCATCTGACGTCTCCCAGCAAATCCTTTGGCGAAGGCCGCGCGGCGTGGAGGGGAAGGGGGGGGGGGGGGGGGGGCGCCGGTAGCGCTGCTGGAGCTCAGTGGCAGAAAAAAAAAAAAAGCGAAACCGCAACTAACTCTGGTTATGCTGAACCTGGCCACGTCGTAGTTTCGAATTATTTTTTTTTCTGTCTTTTACCGTTTTTACGAACATAGTAATTATTTAGATAAATATGTTTTATATTGTGATGAACTTTTTGTTACATTTTGGCCAAATTTAATTTTGTTATTAACGAAGCACGACCTTAAGCAACTTTTACGAAAGTGGCCGGCTGTAGCCGTATTTACATCCGGGTGTCGCATTAGCATCGTGGTTCGCGATTCGAACGTTGCGTGTTGCGTTGGGTCGCAATAAGGACATAGCATCGTGGTTCGCGATTCGAACGTTGCGTTGGGTAGCAATAAGCAACAATTAGCTCATTAGGTAGCCGAAGTTCGGCGCCTTCAGATACCGAAATGTCGGTTACGTGCCTCCTAACAGTGGGCACTAATGGTGCACGTCGTAAGTTGACACTTGAAGAAGCGAACCTACGTGGTGTAAAGGCGTCCGCGAGCACCTGCAGTCTCCTGGCTTCAGAGATAAACTTCGAAAGCGACAGATTTCAGGTAATGTGAACATATTTGAAAAAAATTCGAACACTGCCCGTGCATACATAGGTTTCTTAATGCTGATTTCTTGTGACCTGTGATAGTGTGTATTTTTGAATGAGTGAAGCTATACGCACTCCGGAGTGCACTTCAGACGAAATGGCTATACGCACTCCGCTAAATTCGAATAAAACGAATGGTCAGAATGAGTTTTCTTATCGGGGGCATAGCATATGTTAAAACGTCCGCTTTCTACGTAATGGGAGGCGGGTTTGATACTCGGTGGGCTTACTTTTGTTTTTTTTCTTTTTTTTCTCGAACATTTTGTTTTGTCGAGGCATTCGACGATATTTACGACATTCTTTTTCGCGATGAGCACTAAAACAACCGAATGTTGTCGACGAAACTTTTCCAGAGGTGCGATCGGGGACAGCGGGGCTTGGGTTGCGGGCTGGACGCCGCGAAGCTGCGTGTACGGGTTAAGTTTTGTAATTAGTAGCCGATACTGTCGCCGCGAAGCGGCGTGAACGCAGGCGGTGGGCTGTGTTAACGAGCTCCCCAGTGATACACGCGCCGTTCGAAAAGGTTGGCCCGAGGGGCATGAGCTCTCGGCTTAGTGCGTATAGCCATTTCGTCCGAAGCGCACTCCGGAGTGCGTATAGCTTTACTCTTTTTTAATTTCTATAACGTATTGTCGCCAATGGCTTGGACCCGATTCCCGTCCTGTGTCGTCATCTGTACGAGCCGTGGGTAAAGCAACTTCTTGTCAGCCAAGAAAGGCAGTTTTGATGGTGCGAAATTATGCTTGTGAGAGCTAGCTGCAGGTGTTCGACACCAGTGACCACATCGATTGCCGCCAGTGAATACGTCCTATACGTAAGGAAAAAATCAATCTCAACATTGAATTAATCAAGACCTAAGTGACCTATGTTGAGATCGCGATCACTGGCTTGTGCAGGAATTTGTGAATCTTGCCTGCTCTCGTTCTGTTGCTGCTATATCTAGTCGTTCACACGCGTTGTGAACGCTTCACGTCAGTGCGTTCCCTCCCGCATGCAATGAGGCATACGAAATGATGCTCCAAGTTTGACGTTTTAATTTGCAATGATCAGTGGCGAATCACAACAACTTATGGTATGCTGGAGCTTCACCAAGTTGCCTTTGTAATCCGGCTTGCAAAACGTGTGGTGCTCTCTTAATATCATTACTAAAACCCGGAGATCGGGAAAATTGAAGGACAGCACAACAGAAAACCTTACCGGGGTTTTGCAGTAATTATGGTTAACCTTCACCTGCTGGTTTGCGGACTAACTTTTTGTGCTCTCTTAATTTTCCATGCGAAATAAAGGGATGACTGCGACGATACTCCGGAGATTAGTGACAGCATCATTGGACATTTTCAGCTATTACCAGAGCTAACACAGTTTCGAATAGACTGTTGTGGCTCTTTGCTAACGCTGCAATTCTAAGTCTACTGTTTACGTTTTGGACAGGTGCTCGACAAAGATTTTAACGAGTATGTGGACGTACTTGACGAGGACAAAATTCATGACATGGCCCTTCTTCGTGTCGTGAAGACAGCACATGGCGGTGAAACTCCAAGTGGAGAGGTCAGTGCCACATCTTGCAACATTACAATGTGTATTATACTTTCTCTTAACCTTTCCAACCTAATTGAATCCTGTAAAAGTAAGGACATTCACTTGTGCCTTCTTATTACTAGCTGCTGTGACATTCATTCTAAAGAAACATCTCTACTTTACTCCACTTGTCCATTGTATCAATGAGAAATTAGTTTGCCCGTTTCCCCTTGCAAAATGAGTGAGACAGAATCAATAGCCCAGTGCATTCCTCTTTTCTACACTTGTTATGTTTTGGTGAAAAGTGTTATTGGAGCTGATGAGCAGATTTTTCTAAATGTATTTTCATAGTAACAAGAAACTAAATATATTTATTTTTTGTTTATAACTTTGAAGAACCTGTATAATCGTCAAATTGTCCTCGTACGCCTGATAAATTGTGTTTTTCTTGTTAATTCACGTATTTGCAGGGAAGCTCAGTTGATGAAAACACTCCAGGAACCAGCCAGGAGCGGCATTTCAAAATTACACCAAGGTATGCTCAACGGCCTGCACTTATCACGCCCTTGGCGACGCAATTGAGATACAACGGCTTTCCAGAGAATATCGTCACTATAAACGACGGCACCTCGTTTCGGAGCGTCAAAATTAATCTCACATACTCCCACTCCCCTCTGTATAACCTCTTGCCCTGAAGGTAATCGAAATAAATAGACTGTCCCTTTTTTTAACCCTTTCCTATTCAGTCATGGTGACGACGATGGGGCAGGATTTGTACTTCCGGACTTCGACTTTCTTAAAGCGGCTGCAGCAGGAGGCAAGCCACTCGGCTCCTATGTCACAACGAGAATTGTCGACGTTTTGTTCCAAGAAATGGCAACGCATACATTGTGAGTAAGCTTGCATCAAGTCGTATACCTCTGAAGCTGTCGCTACCTGTTAAGGCCAGTGCTGCAATGACAGCCAAATATGATTTTTGCAGGTACCCATCCAGAGCGTTTTACCAAAATGTGGGGCGGGCACTCGTATCTCAATACCAGTCTTGTACACGTTACTAAAAAAAAGTAATCGATTACAATTACTATTACTCTTGGCTAAAAAGTATTCGATTAGATTACTTGATTACTCGACGGCAAAAGTAATTGGACATTACTTAAAGAAGTAATCGTTACTTTTCCGATTACTTTATTGTGTGAAGACACATCTTTAGCGCTCATAACAATGAACTACTTCCAACCTATATTTCACAAGAAGAAAAACTGGCTCCCTCTTCGTGGTCGTTGCACCTTCACAATGCGGACACAAGCATAGAATTCGTTTGAAGACGTTTAATGATTTGCGCGTTCGCCAGTGTGTGTGTGTGTGTGGGGGGGGGGGGGGGGTGGAGGGGGTTCTAGATCTTGTTAAGCTTGAGAAAGGGTTATCGCTCAAATTTTGCGTCGCTCATTTTATTATCCACATGTGGATGAGTTCGCATGTTGTACAAAGAAGCAGCAGATCCATGATTTGAAACTGATCATGTGTAGTATCCATTAGCGGAAGAGATTGCCCTGACCACTTCTCAACTCGAAACATTGCTTGTCACAAAGACCACGTAGGGGAAATGGGGAAATATTTCAACTGCCTTTGTTATATTTTGCATCCGCTTTAGGCATTCTCCGGTTCTGGTTCTCCTACGGGCTGCGAGTAAATACCCTAAGCAGGATTTTTTTTTTATTTCTGTGTGTGTGTGCGTGAGGGGGCTAGTTTGAACGAAGGACTCACAAAGCTACATTCTGCTTCCTCAAACTTCGCCCTGAATGGAAGCCACAGTTGGGGAAACTGTGGCTTTCCTGGGGCTTCCCACTCCCAGTCCCAGCTCGAAAAAACAAAAAAAAAACGAAAAAAAAAACGGACATTCCACAGAAACTGTACATAGAAAGAGATGGACCTCGTTCCCTACAGCTCTGCAAAAATCTTTCTTTTTTCCGTTCGAAAAAAAAAAGAGCAAATTTTATTTTTGTCGTGACATAAAAAAAGGCGTGTGCCGGGGGGGGGGGCGGGGGGGGGGGGGGGGGTCCCGTGGACAAATTGTAACGATTACAAGTAATTTTATTACTTCAAAAAGTAATCAGATTACTCTTGTGATTACTGCGTAATAAAAGTAATCAACTGATTACAAAATTACTCCAAAAAATAATCGATTACAAGTAATTTGATTACTTGTAATGCGTACGGTACAAGTCTGCTCAATACCCACAGCTGGCAGATACCTGTGGAAGTGGCCATGTAAGTGCCTTGTTGAGATGCATTTTCTGTTTAGTCTATTCTCCATAGTAGTACAAGCTCCTAATGGGCAGCTTTTTTGTTTGACTAAAAAATATGATTTTTTAGTCATAAACATGTTCCTTTGTTTGTGCTGGAAGAGTGCAATATTTCCTTAAAATCTGCTGCAAATTAAAACTTTTACCTGTTTAGGGAAGGGGCGTAATGTAACAAAATCTTAGTCAAAATAAAAAAAAGGAACTGCAGAAAAATATCAAACTGTTGCTGTACATGTTGCGTTTTGTTTTTTTGCATCAACAATAGTGCAATTTTTCTGCATTGTTTGCAAACACGTGTGTTTGAAAACATGGGATTAGAGTTGTGCTCTCTGAGGAGTGCTTGCCCTGTTTTTAACTTTGTGACAGGTTGAAATAAACTGTTTTGCACTTTGGTGCTATACACAAGTAGGGGAAAAAGAAAAAAAAGGGAAACGCATCCTGCATGCTGGTTTTCTTGACTGACAGCGTTGGAACATAACCAACTATTTGACGAAAGTCACAGGTCAGAGTTGAATTATAGCTTTGAGGGTAAAGGGAAAACCATTTGTATCGCAGAGCCACCACTGAACTGTAGTTATTGAGTTATCTGATATTTCAGGATTCTTGGGTCATGTTTATAAGGCAGAAGTTCAAAAATGAAAGGAGGAAACTGTCAACCGATCGTGTAATGAGCAGCAGAGAAAAGTATGGCAGTACCGCAAAGAAACCAAGAACTTCCAGTGGAACCACGACAGAAGAGCTGCAGCGTGGCAGCATTGGACAAACTTTGGTTAGTGCTTTAGATTACAGTTGTGTGATAGTTTTTCCTTTAGTTTCACTAAACACAACCTTATTTTCTACGCAGGCACAAAGTTCGACTCCTTGTGGAGAAGATGCGAGTAGTCTTGCGCAGCATGAGGCATGGCTTTGCCAAGAGTGGAAGAAACCAAATCCTGACAATCAGCAAATGCGCTGCAGACTGGAACTGACGCATCAGGCCAGAGTGGAACAATTAAGCAGACTGTCGGTTGCTGTGGCCGTCACCAAGTATCCATACTTACGAGACGCCGATTTGGTAAGTGCTTTATAATAACCTCAGTAGTATATTTGTGAGTTTTATTTGTCAAAGTTCAGATTCGGCACATGCCAAACATAAAATAAGGAAAAAAAAGATTTGACAAGAATTTAGCAGAATCGAAGTATGTATCTATGTCCTTACGTCGTGAATACACATTCTCAGGTGTCTGCTGAATCGTTTTCGAATCAACATCATTCAAATGTTACTAGGAAATTGTTTTATTCATTTAGAAATACGTTTTGTTACCTTTTCTATCAAGACTGGTTTTTCTGCGCTGCTGTCACAGCTGAGACCTACTCTAAACAAATATATAAGCCCTCAGGTATTATCTTCGTCCCCCTGCAAGTTTACCCTACAAGTTTGTTTCAGTTATAGCTGTCCACGACGGCCAGCTCTGCATGCGAATACTGTATTTGAAGTGTGTTTCTATCTTTTTTTAATTCTGCAAGCTTTTTGTTTTCTAAAATATTTCAGTTTTTCCACGACTTTAATATGCTACTCAAGAAAGATGGAGCTGCAGCTGTGGTGGAAGGGATGCAAATTGTCCTGAGCCTAGCCCTCGGGGATCGCTTGGGAGCCAAAAGAAAGGACACGATGCCTGTCCTGGAGGCTGACGAGGCGACAGCTTGTGCAAGGCGCAAGAAACGTATGTTCATCAAGACTTGTTAAAAATTCAGTGCGGCCATGTTATGTCGCTAGTGTTTGCTGTAGCCTACTAAAAATTCCATTCTGCTTTGTGCAAGTTTAGAGTCACCAGAGTGCACATTAGTGTTCTATGATACAACACTGACCCAAGACATTCTTGGTATGCAGTGTATTCACTGAAACCGATCAGCACAGAAGCGTCATTACCATAGTAAGGTTCTCTGAGCAATTGAGTTAGTGAACTTATCCACCTCGAGATGAAACCACACTGCCACTAAAAGACAGAAATGGTAACTGCTTTCTTTTACTTTTTTGCTGATTGTTGTGGAAAAAGATGCATTCAAAATCAGTTGTTCAGCTTATCCGTATAGAGGCTCAGCGAGCTTTTACAGCAGACGGAGGTGTAATAGCTGAGGAAGCTGATGTTTATAATTGGAAATGCACGTGGTGGACATTTGATTCGATAATGCTGTGATTTACTGAAGAATTACATATTTCCCACTAGAATTACTTCAAACTACAATATTCAACAGAATACTTAGAATTCTGTGGCGAATAGTTTTAAAAAGCCGTTTGGTGACCTTGTATTGTCCACGCTTTGATGGTAGCGCGACGGTAACGCCGCCTCCTTGTGTATCTCGGCGAATTGCCTTTATAAAGATTTCCAAATTTGCCGAGCAGTCGTTTTTATACTTACAGTGCTCTAAATCTTGCTTTAATATTGCAGCTTATAATGCAACAGGTCTGAATTTGCTACCAATATTTGTCTGAGAGGAACCAGCTTGTTTTAGGCAAAATATTTACAAGATAAGCTTTGCATGGGGGGGGGGGGGGGGGTATGAGTAAACAAGGGATGGCCGGAAACGAGATGAGGATGAGAAAAAGCGTTAGGTAAAGAAAAGACTAGTCTTACTTTCCAGTCTTTTTGGTTCTTAAACAGCACAAAGTTTATATTGAAAGAAAAATTAAGGAGTATGTGATGTGTTCATATTGCAGACATCCGGGCTGTACGAACCTTGCAACTCCTGGCGAAACTTGTTCATCAACCAAGAGCAATGGAAGCAATGTTTGTGCCTCTGGTAAGTTTATGCAACATAGGGCTATCCTGAAAGCTTGAAATTGAAATGCAGATATACCATCCTGTCATAACTGTGTGTTACATTAGCTTAACAACAGATCACGTTTTCTAACAGGTCCGTCTCTCACGTGGATAAGACAACAATTGTTGCGGCGATTAGGTCAAGCAGCACTGCACATATCCTTTTGCTTAAATTCTTTGCCTTCTTTGCTGTACCAGATGTATCGCAAAAGTTTAAACGGGGTTTGAGTAAAAAAAAAAAAACAACAGGAAGCTCTTTTCCACAAAAATGTTCTATAAATCACAAAGAGCTGAAAATTCGAGCTAAATATGTGACTAAAAGTACAATCAAAATCTCGCTTTGCGTGAACATTGAGGTACATGACTGGGTACTTTCGCGTTTAAAGAAAGCATATTACGACTGTACATGATCGTTTGATAAGCACTAGGTGCCTAATTTTTTTTTCTGGGGTGGGAAAGCCCAAGTCAATGTATTACATTCAAGCCCATACAAAAATGTCCTATGGTCGGCTATAGAAAATTCTTTGTATGGTCGGCTTTAGCTATTTGGCCCAATTAGCTAAAGAATTTTCTATGGCTGTCTTTAGCATTTTTTATGGTCGCCTTTATGGGCCTTTTTAGCTTTGTCTATGGCCCTATCGCTGTCCAGCCATAGCGCTCTTTAGCTTTTCTAATGGTTGGATAAAGACTTCTCTGTGACTTTCCCTATGGCTCTCTTTAGCCAGCAAACCCTAAAAAAAAATCTACTTGAAGTTCCCCGACTTGCGATTTACACATGTATATATATATATATATATATATGTGTAAATCAATGTATAGATATAAATACATCTCTGAACACACAGAACACAAGCAGAACACTTCCCCACACAGCAGCAACAACGCAGATCTACAAACGCTAAAATTAGTTTGCTCTTTATGTTTATACAGCCTTGATGGAGATGCGCCTCAACGGGTAATCGGTCTCTTAGCTGTAGATGAGAAATTTAGACAGTGCAGTACAACCGCTAACCTGGGGTTTTTAACGTGCATCACGCAGTAGTGATCACACGAACGTGTGCCGGTACGAAACTCATCCAGATCGAAACGGGCGGGGGCGGCGGGGATCGAGCCCAGGAGGTTCCAGCGCAAGCTTTCGCTCCACGCTCCGATCTGAGACGCGTTAGCCCACTCGGCCACTTCCTCCCCTCTACAAACGCTATGTTCGCACTAGCTGTATATATGGCAGTCTAATTTTTGAATCCGACTTTGCCGGTGACCCATTATTTGTCGCAAAAACACTGAGAGGCGGAGCAAATATTACTCGTACTTAATACATTATTTGAATTGTCTCTCGGAATAGCCCGCATCTCTTACTTCAAAACCCTGAAAAAAGCAAATGTAGATCATTAGGCTAATTAACTAAAATGTATTAATTATCTTTTTAATAAGTTTGATGAATCACGTTGACAATGCAGTGATGACATGCAGTACACTGGCACTGAAGATTGCAATCAATCTATTGCTTGATTGCAGTGTTCGGCGCAAGTGTAAGTTATTTTCACTTTTCGGGGGTAATTTTAATTGTTGCACAAGTATTTTAATGGGTTTTTCAAACAAACAATATTACTGGTTTTCACGACTCGTTGGAACAGCAGAGAACATATCTAGGGTCATGGTTTGTCACCGGCCTGACAGAAATGTAGTATTGATTTAATTTTCTAACGTGGAGTGTTTTTACTAAAAAAAAGTAAGCGCCGGTAGTGATTTTCTGTAGGCGTGGAAAGAAAATTTATTGGTTCTTAGTCTTTAGACTCGGGGCCATAAATGTTTCTATAGACCGCTAAAGACAATTTATTGCTTTCCAGTCTTTAAACTCGGGGCGAAGGAGTTTTTCATAGGCGGGAAAAGAGCATTTATTGGGTCGCTGTCTTTAGACACGGGGCCATGTAATTTTCTATAGGCGTCTAAAGAAATTTTGTTGGTTCCCAGTCTTTAGACATAAGGCCATAAGATTTTCTATGGACGGTTAAAGACAATTTATTGGTTCCCAGTCTTTAGACCTGTGACCAAAGAGCTTTCTATAGGCGGGTAAAGAAAATTTATTAATTCCCAGTCTTTAGACACAGGGCCATAGATTTTTCTATAGCTGGCTGTAGCTGTCTTTATGGATCTCTATGGCCGACCATAGAGGGCCATAAGGGGTGACAGCCTGCCATATAAGTTTCCCCCCCGGAAGAAACGAATGAGTATATTGTAATGAATAACCAACTAGCCCCACAGTTATTTTTTAGTCTATTGCACCTTAGCCACGCCAAAGAGAAGTTTGAGTCCGTTTCGGTCCGGGGAGTGTAGACGACCATAGGCCACTTTTGTATGGGAAGGGGCTCTATAGTTATCAATATAATTTTGGCATGCGGCGTGCAAGTGTGTCTGCTGCTCGCGCACCTACTGTGTTTGTTTAAACCCGGCTTGTAGACACATGCTTTCGTTTACGTCCCGGTTTTAGCCTATGACAGCTCACAATAAAATGACGAGTCATCGTGCATTTGTAGTGACTCCGCGCATTTCCAAGGCGTATCTTGATTGCCGTGCTTTTTTCATTTTTTTCACTAAAGCTTCCACGAATGTTTTCATGCACAAAAGACACATTTTTGTTTGCTTGAACGTCTATATCGTTAGTGTTTCAGACTAGATGGTGGGCAGGCCTGGCTTGCTCCAAACTGTACAATTGTGATCCTGTGACTCTACACTGCTGCCCCGGATTGTCTTTTTCTATGCAGGAAGGGGAGAAACCGTCTACACCATGCATTGCTTACAGTGGCACCTCTGTTGAGCAGGCAGACGACCTGTTCCTTTACATTGAGAAGCAGCAGTTACTGCGTGTGATTGATGCTGAGCAAGGCATTGCTGCAATGATGGCGGCGTACTATCTTTTTGACATCAACTATGCTACAGCAGCACACAGTTTGTGCTGCGTTGTAGAACATTTATTTTTTGGTGTTCGTGTAACAAAACCGAGGTGCGCAACACAGCGCTTCATCTCTTCTTACGTGGCAGAGTTCTCCAGTGTTCAGCTGCAGTCTTCTGCCAAATAAGCAATCTGCTCACAAACCAACGTGTTTTAAAAGAACAATAAATTTTTCGAGTGATTGTTCCGCTATGTGTGTTCTTTAAATGACTATACTCGAGCATAGCTTTCTGTGGCAATGCAGCCGGAGCTGAGGGTGGCGTGTGGCAACTGGGCGCCGGTGCGGAGCGCAGCCATTGGCTGCGATATGATAGCAGCCGATGACTGCGCTCCGCACCGGCGTCCAATTGACCCCGGCCACCCACAGCTCCGATTGCATTGCCGCAGAAAGTTGTCTTTGAGTATTCCAGAACTACAATGACCATCAGATATGTGGCATGCATCAATAAGGCTCAATAGGGGTTATAAGGCTTCCTAGAATTTGCACCCTTTTAACACCCTCATAACACCCTTATATCAAAGGGTAGTGACAGGCTGCAAACACCCTTTATCGATAAAGGTGCACCTTAAACCACAACACCCATGAAAAGGGGTGTGTAGTCATTCGGAAGCACCCTTTCTTAGGGGTGCAAGGGGGTGAGTTATAGACACGAAAATGCACCTTTAAGGGTGCAAATTTTTTTACAGTGTAGTCGCGGAGCGGCTGGGCCATTCAATGGCGTTCAGAGCGAGAGTTTTCGAAAAGCGACTCGCCAACGAAGGCGTTGGACTCGCTCATCGCGCCCGCCAGTGTGACAATCTAATTTTTTTTTTTTTTTTTTTGCGATGCGATTTACTTGCACCGAGCGACTGCTTATATCGCCGGTGTGAACGCGCCTTAAAGGGGAACTCCGCCGATTTCTTCATGGTCCCCGATTTGCTTGAAATTTCGCTAAACTCGCCAAACAACATCGCCAAAATAGTATCCCAAATATTAGGTCAAAATAATTTTTTTTCACGAAGTTATTGAATTTACAATTTTGGTCCTCACCGTGTTTTTCAAACTGAAAGTCTCTACTGGCAACAATGAAAAAGTGACGTCATTGGAAGTGCAGGGGTTCACTCTTTGGACTGTAGAATTTGTTCCCAACTGATTCGAAGCAGTTTCATGGTGTCAAATGAATGCTTTGGAAGCTCGCTCCAGTCCCCGCGCTCCATCACGGAACAAATGATTGGCATATTCTATTTTTTAGACTGCTCGCCCGACTGGCAAGCTGACCTTCCAATGACGTCACGGCCCTGAAAAGGGCGGGTATATTTGAATGTTTGTTTTTGCATGATTTTCATTTGCCGATTTCGCAATAACTATTATGAATTTCACGATACTAAATAGCATACCAGAAAGGGTAAAGGCCGGGGAGTCAGAAAATATAGTTAGTTGAGGTAGCTCAAAAATCGGCGGAGTACCCCTTTAAAGCAGTCGTGTGATTAGAATTTGTTTCGGGTTTTTCGGGGGTAATAGGTGGGGAGGGCGTCTTTTGTATGCGAAGTTGGAACTGTGTTTAGTATAAAACGGGCAAATGATCCTTTTGTTCAAGTTCAAAGAAGATGGGTGGTGCTATTAGCGTGTTGACCTGTAAGGTTGTCCCTCAACTCTCACGCTCTCTTTCGAGTGTCGTGCTCTGGGGGACCCCTAACAGCTTCCTTCGCAATTTTAAATTGTTCAAGGATTAGCATCGCCGAAGGTCGCGGCGAGCGATCGACACAAAGAACGGTTTGCCACGGTGCTGGCAGCGTGCGTAGCAGCGGGTGGGGCACGTTTTGCTGACTTCCACGTGTCACCCAGAGACGTGTTACTGTAGTTCCCGTAACGACCAAACGTGGCTACAGATCGGCAAATAATTCGTTTCTTCCTTTGCGATTACTCAACGGAATATCAGTATATTGGGTGCAAGGTCATGTTTTTCTTTTTACTTGTGCTCTGATAAGCAATATTAAAAATACAATCTGCAACTTCTTTTAACATTAAGATTCTTACACTACCCTTTGAACACCTTGCCGCCCGCAGGGCCAAGAAAGCAACGCTCGGTCACGGACTTCTAAAAGATCCGCGTTTATTCTTGCTTCGGACGTAACTACTATCATTTCGTCCTACTTTCTTGTTCTCAAAAGTGCCTGTTCATTATCGCACCGAGCGCGTGATGCTCGAACCACGACTATATACTGTAATCATGACCAGCCCACAGAATGGCTCCCTATGGAAGACGCTGTCGCCGATGAAGTGCTTTATGGTGCCATTGGGGGCGTTCGATAAAGTTTTTCTGCGACCTAAACACGATTCACAGCCTGCCTAACTAACGCACGGTCCGCACGGCACGCCTGGCAATATTTGTTTCTCGGGAACACCTACCGTAGCGTGGCGGCAGCAGGCTGCAGAAGCAATAGCACACAACAGGGTGCATCGCTTTCATGTTCGCTTGGATCGAAAAAGCGCGTTTCTCAGGCACGGAAGCTCAAAGGTGTATTTTAGCCCCGACTGCTCTTCTGCCATCGGTGAAAACAAAAAAAAGAAGCGTTCTCGGACTACCCGTAAATAACCACTGTGCTGGCAGCCGGCGCCTCTAGCGGCAAATTTGTCACGTGATCCCCGAATGACGAGATCCCGCGAGGGGAGCAGGTCGGGTCCGGATAAGGCCGCCTCAACTCCATGGGACGAATTACGCGACGAATAACTGGCGAACGCCGCCCAACGGCTCGCTCGCTTTGCGCGCGTCGTAGCAGCCACTGTGTTGATTCCACGCGAAGAGCAAAAGCCGCCGGGCAAAATTCGTCGGTTATTCGCAGGATATTCGTCCCATGGAGTTCAGCCTTTAAGCCCCTTGATAAAGGTGTTTTCACAAGTACCGCCAACCATTGTTGCGGAAATGCGCAAGACACGTGCCACGAGCGGGTGCTCCGCCGCCATTCGCTTCCAAGGGCCGCTCATTTCAGTGCTGCGCCGCCATTTGCTTCCAAGGGCCGCTCGAGACCTGGTCCACGTGCGCTCGCGCATTTGGCGCTACTTGCAAAGACAAACGAAAACATATCGAGGGGCTTTAAGGCCGCCGCGCCTTTCGCGCCTTCGATTGATATGCGGATAGCCTAGGAAACAAAGCCTTTATACAGCGCCGCGAAATCATAGTGTGACGGAACGCTGCGGCCGAGGCCATGTTCTTTCTACAAGGAGCGCGCTGGCACATTCTTCTGTGGGCAGGTCAGGATTACAGTAGGTCTTGGCTCGAACCTTCTTTGCCATATTTTAGAGATAGTGACATACAATAGCCTAGCCTCTTATATACACATAAAGCCTGGCAGATCGCCACAGAAGTGGCCGCCGAAATGGAAAAGGTGGAACGGCAGACAACGGATGCGAGGAGAGCCATCTAACTGGCGCCGCGCTGCGACGAGACGCCGAAACACACTTCTCCCGAGCGAACAAGTGTGTTTCGGGTCCTCGCAGCTACAAAAGTTGTGTGCTGACGTCCAGGTTCCCCGAGAAATGGCTCTTTGATGCTGTGTACTACCAGATCCTCGCGCGCTCCAAATCTGCTACCGGGCACTCTATGGTTCCGTCGTCCAACTGCCAGGCTTTGCGAATTTAGAGGGAGCTATGACAGTAAATAAGGAGCTGCCCGCGACCTTGTCGAGGAGGCCTCGCTCTCGCTTGCTGTTACGCCGCCAAATCGCCGCAAGCTTTTATGCTGTCTCGACGCTGGTCTTTTCTTTTGTTTGACACAAGTTCCCTGTTCATCCCTTCGTCGCCTTCTTACCTGAAAGTTTTCTGGTGGAGGTGCGGCTACCGCAGCCCATGAAGCGCACTCCTTCGAGGCCTCGCAGCGCAAGCCCAGTCCCCGGCTCAAGAAGACCACCGTGAAATTGACCGAGACCCGAGGAACCCGCCGTGTCGAAGGTTTGCCCCGGAATTCGATCCGCTGCCGAAGAAGACCTACCAGTCGACGAAGCCGACAATGAGCAGCCAGTCGCCACAGACCCCTGCCTCCGCCCCGGTCTGCCTGCCCGTCACCCCGCGATCGCCGACGCCCTTCCATGGCGAACTCTACGAAGGCGTCGAGAACGGATCCTACACTACGAGCGTGTGGCCCACCACAACAGATGGAACGCCGAGCAACGCCTCCAGAACCTTTACTTCTCGATGGAAGGCATCCCCAAGGGTTCGATAACCACGAGGCTTCGCTCACTTCGTGGGACACCTGCGCCATCGAGCTGAAGCGGACCTTCTTGAGCCAACACCGGCGACAGAAGGCGGATGACTTGCCCCAGACGAGAACTCAAGCACCCAACGAAAGCGTGATCAGCTTCGTTGAAGACGTGCTACGCCTGTGTACACGCGCCGACCCGCAGGCCACCGAGGAGAAGTTGCGCTTCCTCATGAGGGGCGTCAAGATCGAAATCTTCGGCGGTCTGTACGCAGCACCCCCAAGGTATATGTACATGGGTAGCGAAGCTTCCATAGAAGCTCACATGTCGAAAAAATGGCGGCCCATGGAGCGGCTTTAGCGCCATCTATGAGTCGTGGGGACACTTCCGGCGGAACAAAAAATCAACAGGAAATGACGACACTTCCGGAAAAAAACGTGACGTCATGCGTGCGTGCGGTTTGGCGCGAAAATTAAACCAAACTAATTCCAGAGATCACAGGTAAATGAATGACATACACACTAAAAAGTCTCAAACATAGCTCCGTGTTTGAGCTTTGTTTGATACTTTTTTGTGCATATGTCGTTCTTTTTACCTGCAGTCTCGGGTTTTTCTTGGGGTGTTTACACCTTGTGTTTACTCTATACTGGAATACTGGATCGTTTACACCCTTATTTGCCCTTGCTCTTATATTTCGTTCGAAATGTCTTTTTTTTCTGCAGCCGACTTTGTTAGCCGACCTGCTATGAGAGTAGTTTCATTTCGTCACACCATCGTGTCTTTGCACTGTGGTCAAACTCCAGCCGCAGTGTTTTGCTTTTTGTTCCTTCAGGATCCCTGGGAAATATGTGAGAAACCTTAAAGCAAATTATGTAATGTCACAAAAAAGAGTGAATCAAATTGCTGGAGTGTGTTGGGCGTATGAAATACAGAACAGTAACTCTAATGCAAGTCCAACGTCGCTTTAACAGTCGCGTTTTATTTGTTTTATTCACTTACAATCATTCACTCAGATTACTCACTTGAATTATACAATCGGTATTAACTCTTTTCAAAAGGTCATGGTCGAAGGAAATTAGTAGATCGGTACATAAGGCACACTGTTATAACATAAGACATTGTACAATCGGCTGGATGTTGTGAGGACATTGACAGTTCACAGGCAGCCACTAATAACTCGGAGGTTCCACAGTGTTCCGACGACAACTGAGGCCACCACTGTAATACACAGAAAAGCTACACTTTTCTACACATTCCTTGGGCAAGGTACCATAATGCTGAAAATATCTTAACTTGCATCTGCTGGTACTGCTACACTGCAACGCAGCGATTGTTTGGTGCAAGTCAAGGAAGCCAAGTGGAGTAAACCCTCTTGGAGCCCTGTGGTATGCTGCACTTCATAAGCAAGTTTTGCTTCACAGCTTTAAACTCTATATATGTGAATAAGTTAGAACACTATATTACTCCTCAAGAAACCGAAAAAAATGAAAGACTCGAATAGAACATGCCTGCACAGCTTTAAAAAGTACTCTGGGTGGTCTCACAAACGTAGTCTGCGCACTTGCTGCCAAGCTTTACACTTTACTACTGTATCAAATAGTCAGCTTTATTTTTTTTCGCGCGAACCAGTGCAGAGTGACTCTGGCAATCAGAGAAAACAAATTGTCATAAACACTTTCGTCACATATACAGTCAGAGACTTTGAAATCTTCTGGTTAAAAAAGACACAAAGAGTCCGCCCTACGTTCTCCTTTGAAATAAGGTTGTTGATACATTTCTCGAAGACTTCCTCACAAGCTTCAACAAATAATATGAAAGAAGCAGAAGGAACTGAGAGGATTCCAAAGTGGGAGTCGGCAGTTCCTTTCACACTCAAATACAAGAGCACTTGATTTATCTCAGAAAAACACGCATTTTCTGTCCTCAACTCATATTTCTGGGATGTTCCTACACAGGAATAAACCTTGAGGAATTTCGATGTCAGCGACTCAACAAAATAAACCATGTTGTTCTCTTCTATTGCCAAAGGGTAGTTTGAAGGCGAATCGTCTGCCGTGGTAAGAAAAACTGATCTTCCTAAGGCAAGACGAGAAGGTGCCAAAGGCCTGCTGGGAACGTAGCAAGAAGAGACATTTCATCAGCACAGTTTGATTTTTCCGACAGCTTGAATAGGTTGCTAATCAAAAGGTGCCTGAACGCAGCCTGAAATTGACGGAAAGTGGAGTTCGTGTTTGCACCTGATTTTGAACGTATTACAGCAAAAGTGTTTTCAAGGGTGTCCTGGTTCAGATGGAAGTTTAAAAAGTGGGAAAAAGCGCAATTAACCGCGAGGTGATTGATGAGCAGCAGTAGAGACCTAACTGTTAAGCAGAAGCCACAAATGCAGTGCGGCTGCCTTCCACATCCGAGTACTTGCAGGCTCTTAAAAACCAGAATGCACTCCTTCAGAAACTCCTCATGGATAGAGCCGTTACAGATTGCAGAGGCATATGGCGTCTTTTCAGATTTCTGCAAGCTATTTAGGCTGTCAAAGAGAAGGTCGATTCTTTCAACGAATCTCGCTGTGTGAACAGCTGTGGCTGGCAATTCCTAAGAAGTAACAAGGGCATACATTGCAGCTGCGCAGTGATTGCTAAACACTTGAGCTGCTAGCTTCACCGACATCTTTAACGAGAAGGTCAAATTAAAATGCTTCTCCTTCAGCTTTGGCATAGTACCGATCTCAAGTTTACGGTCCTTTTCATAAGCTTCCTTGATGTAGGAACTTTTCACTATGTAATCACCAACTTTTTAGTCGTATTTAAATAACATGTTTCTTAGTCACTTCAAAAGGTGCGGAGTATCGAAAAGGAAAAAAAAGTGGCTTGCCATTGATCTCTATGTAAGGCTTTTCGGCAGTTACGATGCTTGAAAAAGAGACACGTTCTGGCACCGTTCATCGCATACAACAGCTACCGGCTTCAGGCCAGCGTCCACAAGGGCGCTGTAGCACTGGAAGAAGAGATCTTTTAGTACATCTGAAGGTGGTGCCTTTGTGAGCAAAAAATAGCCAAGCGGCTGCTTCGACAGTGTTCCGACTCCTTCCGCCATGAACATGAGAGCCTTATTTGCCAGTTTTTTGCCTTGCTGTCCACTATGTTTTTTAAGCCTTTGAAACCTGTCAGACGAGGAGTTGTATGAAAGCTCTTTTTTGATGTGCATTTCATCAAAGACTATGCTGCAGGCCCGATCGGCTCGAAGAAAAAAAGCTGCCCGCCTCTTTATCAGCTCGAAAATGCCAGGGTAAAATCCAATCTTTAGTGGCACACGCTGAAGCCATAGCTGCAGTGACCTTACTGATGGCAGCCTCAGCAGTCGCCTGCAATACGTATAGCCTTTAGGGCTATGAAAGTAGACGCCTAAAGCCAAGGCTTTGTTGTGGCTGCACCATCTCTGGCCAAACCGGCTCACATTGCTCATTCTAAGCTGGGCTTCAACGAGTGCGGCGACACGAGGAGACACATTAACGCGGACACTCTCAACGACTTCGGCAGCAGTCCTCATCTGACGTTGTCGTTGCAGCCTCCTTTGCAGCCTCTTGTTACGTTCTTGAAGCTGTCGCACCTTGGCTCTCAGGCGTTCACCTTCTTGTTGCCGATGCTGCGGCTTTTGCAGGGTGCTGCAGTTTGGCAAATGACCCAGATTAGGTCTCCAAGAAAAATTTGCATTCGCCATCAGTTTATTAAATGTGTAATCTATTCACGCTCAAGAACATTCCTCAATGATCTGAAGTGTCTTTAAACAAGAACCGCAAGTTTGACAAACTACACATGCAATTCAAGTTTAGGAAAGCAACAGTACATATTTATGTTGGACTAGGCGCTTCATGTTGGCCAGAGACCTGATAGTCAAAAAAGACAAGGGCACACACAGAAACATGCAAGTCAGAATAGGCATCCAAACTGTGAAATGTATTTTCTTAAAGGAGTCATGAAACGCTTTTTCAACTTTTTTCTGTTTAGCTTTCCTCCTCAACTCATAAATCGCGCATTGTACCAAACAGCTCAAGAAGTCGAAAAGGGGGAGTCCTCTCTTGCTCGGAATCTCCCTTGTGTAGCCCGGACACAGCCATTGTCCCCCTAGAAGATTAACCCGTCGCTCAAAATTCCGACTAGTTGCTTTCCCCACCCCGTTCACCCCGAAGCTCAAAGTGCTGTGGAAGCTACGTGCTCGTTGGGCCAGCCACACATTTTCCACGTGATCACGCTCTCTCGCGCATACCGACCCGCAGAGAATGAGGTCAGGTGATGAAAGGGAGGCAGCTGATTGGTCCGGCAAGCGCGTAGCTTCCACCGCAATGTCAGCTTAGGGGTAAAGGGATTAAGTGAGGTCCGGTGTCGTGTGACGTGCGCTTGGGCCCTGGTGACGCGCTGCGGGGGCCCGGTTATGGTGGCTAGTAGCCCGGTGACGCGCTGCGGGGTCTGCGGATGTATCACAGTGAAAAGGCGGAGGGTTTACGAAGGGAAGGAGGTACGAAATAGTCCGCTATGTTTTGCAAATTTTTGTAGCGAAAGTCAGGCTTCTGACTTTCTACCTTTCATCTTTTGGCTCACTGAACGATGTGCTATTAGTAAAATCCCAATATAAATTGATTTACTCCAGCCCAAAATTCGTTTCATGGGTCCTTTAAGGCTTGACCATACCTTACTCATGCCCATGGCATTATAACAGTGAAGCGCTCACACAAAAACAGGCGACTAAAGTTTGGCAGATAGGACAAGGGACCGTGACAGGCTCAGCATCACACACATATGACCACGGCAGCTTTTCGATAACTTTAAAAAACATGTCTTACGTGAGGTTTTGCGGGAAGACATATGATTCAGTGAAACCGGTTCAGCTGTTTTGATTTGACAATGTTAACACCTGCGTGTGGAAATTTTTTTTTTGTCTTTTTGTGTGCTTGACAATGACAATACCGTGAAACAAAAATGTGGTGAACTTTGAACAAACTTCGATTTGAAGCTGCCAGCTAGTCGGTCTGTTGTTATGTCATCTGCTCTCAAGACAAAGTTTAGTATCCCCTGGTGTTTTTCGAGCCTTGGCTTCTTATTTTTGTAACCTGATCTTTTATAACTTCACAAAAAAAAAAAAAAGTTTGCATCGTAGAAAGCATTCACATTTGTGAGAAGGCCCAGCAGCACAGCCAGAGAGAGAGTCTCTAGGCGACGGTGAAGAAACCAAATCTTCATGTCAGCCACGTCCCCGCTGGACACTTGAGCAGGAGCAGCATCTTGACGTAGAGCGTAGCTGTGATCAACCGCAAAAAAAAAAGAAAGAAAGAAAAGCTTTTTTAAAAACTGCAAGTAAGAAAGCAGGTTCAACAGAGTGGAAAGTTGGACGAGTTGGTCGTTCATTTAAGCTGGCAGAAACAGTGCCTCTCTGTGTACTTTTACTGCGCCTGTCTGTATACTCCTTGTTTCCTGCTTCACGTAAAGTTGCGCTGTTTCTACCACTTGAGAAAGCAAGCTCACAAAGAAAAGGGAAGAAAAAAGATAGCACAAGCAATATTCGGCCACCACTTATTATTGGCCCCTAGTCGACTGTTCTCTAGTAAGGTGCACGAGTATGTGTGGTCCAATAAAGCCACAGAAATCCGCTCTGCAAAATTAATGTGAACTTAGCAAAGGAGAAGAGGAAGTCCTCCCTTATTTCCCTATTTGAATGCATAAAAAGTATATTCACCTTCTTTTATGACAGGTTTAATTCAGAAGACTGGTCATCAGGGTGACTACAGGAACTCCACCAGTCTGAGTGGCCGGAGTATGTGCAGCTTGATGAGGCTGGTGAAATTCTCTCTGTAAATTTAGCGTGAAGTTGGCCATGGAATAGTAGTTGAGTTCCTTCCTATGTGTCTATTCTAACACACGACAAAGAAAATCACCTTGTTCCCACGAAATTTTCATTTCGGAAGACTGGTCGTCAGGGTGACTACAGAAGCTCCGTGAGTCTGAACTGCCGAACCATGTGTAGCTCAATGAGGGTGTCACACTCACCTCTGCAAATTTATGGTGAATTCGCCTATTTTAACACAAAATGTAAATCAGTTTCTTTCATGGGCAGCTTTATTATGGAAGACTGGGTGTCGGTAAGGCAAAAGATGCTCTGCGGCGTTGATTATGTCACCTCAAGTAAAACATGTCATTATAAACGGGCCTGAAATGAACTTCTAGCAGTACCTCTTTCCATGTTCATCCGGCTTTTCCCAGCTAATCTCACCTAGTTCTTTTGCAAAATGCTCAAGTCATGAATACCATGAGGTAATGCAGTGGTGCTGGCAGTTGCTGCCACTTTAAGTTGGTTTCAGTGAAAAAGCTCACCATGCAAAACTGCTGAACCTGGAGAGCTTTTGCTGGAAATGTCGCCATGTGTCGTTTCTGCAAATAATATAGAAATGTTATGAGCCCACAAAAGCAATATTTCAACCCCATGTGGTAACCATTTTTCTAAGAGCGGGTTAACCATGCTTAGTCACAAAGTGCAAGGAAGGTTTATTGGTCTGCTTACTTTTTGTGGGAAGCACACTTGGCAACGCATTGTGACGGAGGTGTCCAGGGCGCAGGAGAGCTGACTCCTCGAAATGTAAGGAGCAAACTACCCTGTCTCGTAGCTGCCATGGAGTCGTCCCTTGTAGACTTCGGTTGTTGCAGAACCGAACCCAGCCTTCGTGCCTGCAGATAAGGCATAGTGCTATGAGGGTGTCATGAATACTTACGAAAAGAAAATGTAGCCAAAATGTCCACAAACCAAAGCAAATCAGTGTAAGGACCTTAACAAATGCATGACATCACTGCTCTGTGTACATCATGAAGAGTAAAAACACAAGTTTTACGCACAGATACCCTATTATATATCTGTGTTGTACCACTGATAACCACGCCGATGATCACGACACTAGGCTCCTCAGAGCCAGGCCGGTACAGGTAAATTTTAATATCGTGGGCACTTTTATAATGACGGCACACAACGCTGCGAAGTCAGAGTGATTTCGAACTTAAAACATTCCTAGTATAATATATTGCGCCTTCAGGTGTAGTTTCTTGTGCACATCCAGACAACCCTAATACTTTTAGGTAAAACTAACAAGAGTTAAGAGGAGACCGAACAAGGTGCATACATCACACAGCAGGCATGTCACTGACAGTAGCGAAGTCTCACCTTCAAGAGTCGAGGGGAAACCGGTGCAGCGAGATGCCAGCCGTGCGGGTGTTGCTTTCACACATTTCCATGGAGCACCGTTTCTTTGCGTATCGCGCTGTGCTCATCGTCGCAAAAGACGTTGAGCCTCTTTGGCGCAGTAGCGTCCAAGATCCAAGCGCACGACAGCCGAGTTCCCGCGCAGGTAACTGGGCTAATCACGCCCGAGCAAAAAACAAAACTCCCGAAACGGTGTTAACTGCCGCTAAAACAATTAAAAGCCAAGAGCATGTGGAGGCCCAAACACAAGTAAGCAGACGGACGTCAGCAGACTGCCTTTCCGCGCGCCACGAGGTCTACAAAAAACTGCAAATATCGCTATTGCTAGTCGGCCTTTTCGCTGGTGGCGTACAGAGGACGCTAATGAGAAGTATGCATAATATTGGCAAAAACAAAGACAGTTTTGAATTTTGTAGCGCGTTAAATATGATTATTATTATCTAATAATTATATTTAGCTTGTTTAAAAATACCAATAATTATACTTCTAGTCACAAACTAATTAATTTTAATAATGTTTGTCCCCACCTCTCCTAGTCGCGCTTCAATCGCATCCTTCACGTGACCCTCCAGGTCGATATCGCTGGCGATTTGTTTTGAACCGCTTTTTGGCCGAAGCTTCGCTACCCATGTACATATACCTTGGCACCCCGGCGGCGGCTGAAGGCTTCGTGGCCGAGGTGACTAACATTGAGCGAGCGCTGTCGGCCAGAGCTGTCCATTATCAAGACTCGCCGTGGTGTCAACGGTTTCGGTTGTTTCAACACCTCGCTCTGATGTTGATGGTGTCGGTATCAAACACCTGTGACAGATCAGCCGCGACGTTGTCCGGGACGAGCTCAAGAAGCTACTGCCGGCTCCCAACCACCCGGCTTCGCTCTCAATTGCCGAGGTGGTTCGAGAGAAAATACAGCGAGCTTTCCAGCCAGAGGCTCCGATCACCGTTCCAGCTCCCGAAGGACCGATTCTGAGCTACACCGCCATGGCCCGACGACCGCCGCCAGCAACCCGCCAGTACCCCGCAGCTCCACCAGAAATGTCACGAAGGAAGGCGACGAGAGGATGAACAGTCGACTAAAATTAAAGGTTTAATCGGCGAACCTGTGCTAAACAAAATAAAAGACGAGCGTCGAAACAGCAAAAAGACGTGCAGCGATTTGGCGGCGTAACAGCAAGCAAGAGCGAGATTGACTCGACAAGGTCCTGGGCTGCTCCTTATCTACAGTGCGTCACTATCTCGAAAATTCGGCAAAGAAGGTTCGAGTATCGCGCGCTCGGGTCGAGAATAAACAGGCACTTTCGAGAACAAGAAAGCGGGACGAAATGATAAAAGTTACGTCCGGAGCAAAAATAAACGCGAATCTTCTAGAAGTCCATGACTGAGCGTTGCTTTCTCGGCCTTGTGGGCGGCAATATAATCCAGCATGTTCTCTCTCCAAAAAATGCCCCCCCCCCCACAAAAAAAAAAAAAAAAAAAAAATGATACAAACAAGAAGTGCAAATTTTTAAAAATAAGAGTCGGATATGTGTTTTTGTATTGTTTTCGTGTTTTGGTGTTAATCAAGTGTTTTCGTGCTAATATCTGAGAAATTGTTTTATGAAAATAATGTATATATATGTCCTTTTATACCTGTTCGTAAATATGATATTTTAGGAAAACTTTTATTAATATGATAATGATATATCATAAGATATGGGCCTGCAGAGTTCGCGGACAAACCTCGGGGTGCCATGCTTTAGAGTATTGAGGAGATACACGCAACGTATTAAACAATCAATATTATTTAGGACGACTCACCTGTGCCTATTCATATTTTTTTAGAAATGAATAGACTTGTTATATTTTATTGACTATCGAGCCTGCCACACCGACGGTACGTATAAAAGCGGGGTCCCAACTCTTCATGATTTGTAACCTTTTGTCCCGAGATTTTCTGTTTTCTTTTTCTTTTTTACAAGGAATGTATATTACCGCGCGCCAAGTAGGCAGCGCGGCCGTGGCCTAACGGTTATCCCACGCGAAAAGCCAGGGTTCGATTCCCGGGAGCCACGCGTGCGGTAGTGGCAAACATGTTAGGGATTGGCTTTCTTTCATTGAGAGTAATTCAAGATATTTGGTTGAGATTTATTCTGACTGTGTTTTGTTACTTGGCTTGCTGCTTCGTGCATCTCGGTGTTATATGCATCTTTTAGATCTTTCACCGTGCCATACAGAGATACTTCGTGTTGGAACTCTCTGAGGGAATTCAGTTGTAGAGCATCAATGCCATTTCTCCCTGACGATTCTCACCAGCATTCCCCCTAAGAAAAAATAAATAAAATGACACCGTAGGAAACACCACCCAAATAAGTAGTCCTCGCCATAGCACAGAGGGGTTATCGACGCCAGCAACATGACATTGCACCGAAAAAACAACATAACCATGACACATAAAAAAAAAAAACTCAACAGCGGGCAGTTTTAAAAAAGAGGGACTAGAATATTGTAACATATTACCATTCATCGATTGAGAATAAAGTTGACCTGGGAAACTTTGGAAAATTGTGGAAATTAATTACTTCTAGTATTTTGCCCTTGTCGAAGGAACGAAAGAAAAGACTCTTTTTAAGCTTTAATAGGCGAGATAATCCCAGTGACGTGACTTCTGCGTCATTTGCGCCAAGATGAACCAAAGGGCCTACACTGCCATGTCCTGCTACATTCCACCGAAACGTGAGGACCAGCATTGCTCCAAAAAACGAATTTCGGAGTTTAACGAAGTATTCGGAGTTTATCGAATAAATCCGAATGGACCAAAATTTTACCGGCGGGTGTTTTTCGTAGTTTTTCGGATTTATCCGAAAACACAGAGCCCTATCTATAAACTAGTATTTGGTACGCGGCTTCTTCTTGCGAGTAGCGATTATGAAGATATTTAGCATATTAATTAAAAAGAAAAATAGGCAAACTATTGCTTCACGATTTTCCAGAAGTGTATATTTTTATATTCCAAGAATTTTTAGATATTCATTTTGTGTCCACTGCATATGCAAACGAATGGGCGAGCGAGCTGCACTTTAACTAACCTAGGAAACATACGTTAGTTTTTCTCGTGCACTATTAATCACAAAAAGTAAAAAAAAAAAAGAAAAAAAGTAGCCTTTTTTTTAACTTGCAGCCAGGCCAAGCGGCCACGTGATATGGAGCCGATTATATGCTGCCAAAATTTATCATAGCCACGCGCTGGAGTTTGCAAAGCACAGGGAACGCGCCGAGTTTCAGACATTGCTAAGGTTCGGCTATTTCCGTCATTGCAGCGATTGGGCACGAGCCATTACCCGACTGCGTGCACGTCGATTTATTGATTGTCCCGAGGTCAAATCCAGTGCTCACGGAGTGTGTATGCCCACATGCAAAAGCCACATTAAAATATCGCCACCGCGGAGATCGCAAAACTTATTGACTAAATCCTGGGGATCATATTCTTGACAACGCCAACAATGGGATCCCCACAACTCTGTCACCGAGTTTTAAGGAGATTGACAAAAAACGTCCGATTCTCTACTTGAAATTACACGGCGATAAAGAAGCTTCTTGGTCAGTGCTGTTGCGTGCAAGTATACTTGAGTCATACCAGTACCACTAAGCTTGTATTAGGTGAGAAATGCTCCTGGTCCATATCCTTGCACGGCACCTTTAAAGAACGAGATGACTTTCATTGATATCACAGTCACCCGACCACTCAGGTTTAAAAAAAAGTTTTAATCAAAACCGCTATTGAGATTTATATAAAGTTAGTAACGATGATGCAGGGATGGAGTTATGTTCTACATAGTGCGAGATAGACCCAACCTTTCCCGTAAGAACTTTCCAAAATGACCGTGATGCACCATTTCACGTTTGAATAGAGAGCATGAAACCATGAGTAGCAGACACTTTTTTTTTTATTCATGCTTCGTCAATTACATTTGGCATGAACGAGTAACTTGTAGAGTTATGTGTCACCATGAGTTCATTTAGAAATGCTAGATCATTTGGAGAAGTTCTCCAAGTAAGAAGCGGGCAAAAACTTAAATTTGCCTGGTTTTGAGAGCCTCCTGCAGGTTACTTCCTTTTCCTTTTTGATGTCGTAGCTGAAGAAATACACCACGCTGGAAAAAAAAATGTAATCGCCTTTTACTGGCGCAATTTCGACGCAAAAACAAGAGGTTAGATTTATGTCCGGTTTATTTGTTGTAGTTAGGTACTTTTTTGTACGGAACTCGGCGACAGCCATCACGCTCAGGTATTCGGAGTGCACGACTGTTCAGATGTGGCACATTATTGACACTTCTTTTAACTCGGCGAACAAAGTACCAAGCCAAGATTTTAATTGGATGGCCTTACGGGTGAACCAATTCACTTGATATTATATATCTGAGAACTGAAAATTGAACAGCATATATATATTCTCAAGAAAACTCAATTTAGAAAAAAAAATTACCAATGAGGCGATGGTTCATGAGTAATTGAGCATCTCATAAATTTGCGATTGGTTTATAAAATTCATACACTGTATATTAATCACCCAACCAATACACAAAAGTAATTGTGGACTGCGTGTGATAATAATAATCGGAGTTGTGTGGATATTTAGACAGCGTGTAGTTGGTCAGCCATTTCAAAGTTGCGGCGAGTCACTCGCTGTAGATGAGAAATTTAGCCAGTGCAGTACAACCGCTAGCCTGGGGTCTTTAACGTGCACCACGCAGTAGTGATACGCAACCGCACGCTGTTACGATGTTCATCTAGATCGAAACGGGCAGGGGTGGGGATTGAACACAGGATCCCTGGGTTCTGCCGCGCGAGCTTTCGCTCCACGTGCTCCAAGCTGGTGTGCGCTGCAAGTGTGGTTGCATGTGCTGCACGGGTTGGCGTCTTCAGCAGCAAGTGGTCTGAAGTAAACATTGAAAACAAGGGGTACTTTGCACAGCGTTCATCCACGCCTTATTCCTGTTGTTGCACTCCAAATACTATAACCAGGCAGGCTGAGTGAGCTTGTGCAGCGCGTGTACGAGTTGTGACCAAAAAGTTCTGAGACTGACTTTGAAGCGTAACGAGGGCAGCACAGTGATGCGTGTCCAGCAGTCGAAAAAAAGGACCTTCGTATCTTGTTATACCAACAGGCGTTGCTCTGTGGAAATTCGGAGCTGCGCTACACGAGTTTTCGTGACCACCTGCACCGGCACAATGGCGATTTCAACATAAACTGGATTCCAGAGGGAACATAAATTTGGCGTCAAAATCGGCAAATAAAAAACAGAGACCTTTAACATGATTTAAAAAGCAGTGTCAAAAAGCAGGGATCGTTGCGAAGTGTTTTAATTCGCACTCGCGCTTCAGGAGTGGCAGAACATCGCTGGAAGACGAAGAGCGGTAGAGCGACCTTATCCGACCTCTCGTTGACTTCAGTGACGTTCTGCCAGGCGCGAGTGTCACTCAGAACACCTCGCATACCTCACTGCTTTTTGACATAGGGCCTCTAAATAATTTCGGAGGTATCTGTTTTAGATTTGCCGAGTTTGACGTAAAATGGATGTTCGCTTCCGCTTGCGCTTGGAGTCAATGGAGAGATCGCCATTTTGCTTGTGCATGAGGTTGGACCAGTAACGTAGCCAGGATTTCTTTTCTTTTTGGGCGGGGGGAGGTTAACTGCGTTAATCCCTCCTCCTCCTCCTTCTATGACGAAGCAGTGTGAGCTCGTCGGTACGGACGCTCACGCAAAAATTAGGGAGCTGTTGTTACGATAACGCGGGTAAAGCTGCATTGTCATTTTTCAAAACGGAGCAGGCTTCATTTACAGGAATACGGGCGTGGTGGCTCACTGTTCTACTGTCGTCGTAGTTGCGGCCGACCAACTTTAAAAGCTTCCTCACCGCACACAACTCCCTCCGCTTTTTGAGGTGCCACTGCATTACCAACGCTTGCCAGCCAGACAAAACACAAGGATAGCTATACTGTCACAAAAAATTAAGCATCAACAACAACAACAATAACAACAACAACAACAACAAAATTCTCGACGCTGAAAATTTAGAGCAACCGTTCAGGCACAAACACAAGGGACACATGTATAGGACCATGATGGAGAGGGCCCAACCAGTCTACACACCCTATAAAACCCCGTGAACGTCCGGTAAGGTGCCAAAGTCGACATTGCACGTCGTTGACTCATGGCGGATAAACCACGATTCTACGAACTTTCGCGGCCCCCACCTCTGCTTTCGCGACAAAGTCGACGCATAGTTGAAATCCAAAGCATGGCCTTTTGTCAAGAAATGATCGACCAGCTCGGACTTCGCCCGCATAGCGTGTGTTGAATTGGCAACATGTCTTCTGTGTTCCTTGAGAAGGGTGCTTCTTCGTCTACCCGTCTCACCAATGTAAGTCGCGTCGCAGTAGACATTTTACTAAAGAAAAAACGACAAGCCTACTGTGGTACTTCGCTGAAATAAGCAAACTACACTAAGAATGAGAGGGACAGAACAGAGCGCCGTCTACCATGAGCAGGATTCTTCCAAGAAGCCCAACAGAACAAATCGGCGGAGCCACGAGTTGGAGATAGTCCGCGCTCCCCCTTTTGCTCCGTGCCCCGTGCAAAACCAACTGCGTGAGCATGGGAGCGAGCGGGCGACGAAAGAGGGGGGTGGGGGGTAGCTTTGGCGTTTTGGAGGAGGGGAGGGCGGGGGATTGACCCCCCAAACCACCCCCCTGCCTACGCCACCGGGTCAAACAAACTCGGTGGCGTAGGCAGGCAGTCCAAATGCTCACAAAGCGACGCCCTTTGGCATAATAACGCAGGAAGGTCCCTGCGTCATTATTACGACTGCTGCGCGCACATCACTGTGCTGCCTTTTATTTTTACGCTACAAAATCGGTCCCGGAACTTTTTGATCACACCTCGTATACCTACTTTCCCAGCATTCCCCTTGGTGCCTGGGTAATTAGACAAAATGCTTGTTTTTTTTTCCTGAAATATTATCTCGTGTTGACTTACTCTGGGTCGTCTTCGGTCACGCAGTCCTTAATGAAAAACAGGAGTTTGTCGAGGAAGCTCAGGCAGACTCTCCCTGACCATTGATACTGCAAGAGGCACGAGCAGCAGCCGTTCAGTGATGAGCCCGTCACCAGTCCTTGGAATTTTTTGGCCGTGCTACAGATAAAATATCGCCCGACTGCCCGTGCGATATAACTTTTGAGTAGCTAAAAAATGTAGTTTTTTTTGTGTGTTTTTTTTTCACTTCTGCGTCAATGCCTCACTTAGTGTGCCATGTACTATTTACTTTCAAGTTCGAACAGCGTTACAGGTATATTTAATGCAAAATATCATCTTGGATATTAACACAACAATTGCTGTCGATAGCCGCAATCATTCGGTGATTCGTTCGGTCTAATTTTTCGACTAAAAAAGAAAAAAAAAAACCTACTGTTTGAAATATAAAGCTTCCTTCTTTGCTAGATTCATTTTTTATTTATTTTTAAGAGCAGGGGGGGGGGGGGGGGGAGATGTAACGCGTCAGATCAAACTAGTCCATGTGGTCTCGTTTGACCTTTGTCTTTTAACAATGTAGCGTCAAGGCAGGCACGTAGCCAGAGGGGGGGGGGGGGGGGGGTCATGGGGCCCGGGGCCCCTCTCCCCCCGAAATCTTCTATTTTGCTGGGACCTCCTCTCCCCCTCCCCCTCATACAGCATTTTGTCATGAGCGGCCCCCCCCCCCCCCCCCTCCCCAACAAAAATCCCGGCTACGTGCTTGCGTCAAGGCATACATGACATGCTCACGTCACTTGGCATGGTCACGTGATTTGACGGCACGCGACCACGCGATCCCCCGGCAGCATAAAATATTGGGCCAATAGTGGAGTAAAATTGGGTAACTTGGTCGAAGTTGGGCCCGGCTTCCCCAATCTGTAACCAATATTGGTAAATGTTGGGGAACCTTGCTATAATCCGCCAATGTTACCCAGTGTGTGCCCAACATTCGTAAATTTTTGAACAATCTTGGTATAGCTGGACAATATTACCAATATTACCCAGTGTTTGCCCACATTTGGTGAATATTGGTATAGTCTTGGTACAGCTGTCCAACATTATCCGGTATGTGCCGAATATTTCTAAATATCGGGGCAATCTTGGTATAGACGCTTTACACACGCGCCAGAATACAGCCGCCATTGCTGACCTCTTGTTTTACCGAGATACCGAGCCATTGAAATTGTTGTGGACGAGCCTCCACACAGGCCAATGCTGGGGAGAAAGACAGAATAAAATCTAGGATGGCAATGACGTAGCCTGCTATGGTAATAAGGAAGTGAAGTAAACGTAATAAGGGGATATAAAAACTGAAGGTCAGTTATGGCGGCGCCCATGCACAGCTGCTGCAAAGCGTCTATAGCTGCAACGTGTTACCAATATTACCCAGTATGTGCCCAATGTTTGTAAATATTGGGGCAATCTTGGCAAAGACCTTTCCAGCGGCAGTCTCGAACGAGGCGATTTACAGCGCGTTTTTTTTTTCTTTATTTTTTTTAGAGTGTACGCCAGTGTTGCCTGACTGCGCCAAACTGTGGGTTTTCTCGTCAGTGGCAGCCTGCGCAGGCGCACTTCCGGACGCTGGTGGCGGCTATATTAATGCGTTTTGTTGTTTCTTTTGTGTTTTATGACAAATATAATTTATCGAAGCTTTTAAAAGAGCATTGTAGCCTTTTTGGAAACAAAAACAAACAAATGAAAGCTGTTTTTGGTGAGTCCGTGCTCAAGAGTACGAATGCAACATGAATGTTTGTTTCATTTTATGCTTATTTTTTTAAGACGCCGTACACTGATTCGTCTTAATCTGCAAAGGTCTAAACTGTTGAAAATCTTTGACCACTCAAGATGGCCGAGAGGCATAGGTATCCCCCGCTCACAAGAAATTCAACGCTTCTCATTAATCGAACAACATGTAGTGTACGCACTAGTGATGCAGAACTATCGATAGTACTATCGATAGTATCGATAATTGCCAGAAATCTTACAATCGATAGTAAAAAAAACTATCGATAGTACTATCGATAGTCGACTATCGAAAAACTATCGATAGTACTATAAAGAGTCTACTATCGATAGTCAACTATCAGTAGTCGACTATCGAGAAACTCTCGATAGTGTTATCGATAGTCGACTATTGAAAAACTATCGATAGTACTATAAATAGTCTACTATCGATAGTCAACTATCAGTAGTCGACTATCGAGAAACTATCGATAGTATTATCGATAGTCGACTATCGAAAAAGTATCGAAAGTCGACCATCGGAAAACTATCGATATTCGACTATCGATAGACGAGTATCGAAACGCTATGGATAGTACTATCGATAGTCAACTATCGGAAAATTATCATTAATTGACTATCGGGGACTATCAAGTGTCGATTATCGGAAACCTATCGATACTGCTGTCGACGGATTACTATCGATAGTTTTGCGACACTTTAGTACGTACCCCACGGTGCCGCGTTATTCGAACAGGATTTATTTGACAAAGGCCTCAAATACCACACCCATTTGGAAAGTTCCGGTTCCTTAGGACATTTTATTTTACTGTTGACAAACGACGACAATGAGCTGCAAGCCTGCGCAAGCAGAAATCTGGAACCTCCAGACTCTTGTTTTCAGAACCATGCTTAAACGTGTTTCCAGATCATCGTCGTCGCTTGTCAACAGGAAAACAAAATTTCCTAAGGAACCGGAAGTTTCCGAACGCCATTAACCTATTCGCGACTCCAGCCTGGGAGGTCTTCATGTCGTCCGTTGAGGGCACGGAAACCGAAATGTTGTTCGGATGTAGCATTTCGAACAAAGTTGAGCGGAGCGCTGCGAGGACAAGTCCGCAGGAAAGCTTCAGGAGGAGTCAACCCGAGCGCCATCTCTCAATTTAGACATGAACCGCCCCAGCAAAAGGGCGGAGTGAGCCCACTACCCGATTTTAGGCCACTGTAGCGTCAGTGCTGACGCCAGTGAAACACCCAGTTACTCCCATCATGCGCCCTAAACTCGTAAAACACAAAGTTGGAGCCGAAAGTTCGCGGAGCACGCGCATTGGACGCTAGCGACAAAAGCGCCAAGTCATCGTCGTGATAGTTCAATCGATGCGCTCCTTGAACTTCGGCCCCAACTTTGTATTTGACGAGTTTAGGGCCTCATGGTTCAACACGTTCTGGCTTGAAAGCTCAATTTGCTAGTTTGTGTACCAGTGTCCATGGGCGTACCAACCGGGAGGGCAAGGGGGGGCGCTTGCCCCCCAGTTCTCAGAGTGGGGGGCAAGGCATGTGTTCCCCCCCCCCCCCCCCCCTGAAACAACCGCCACTGGGCAGGGCAAACACTGGCCGGCGGCGCCCAAGGAATACCAAGGGCACTGCCCCCCCCAACCCCGGGGGCATATTTTTAACGCGCAGGCGATACAAACCTTAGCAACGGCGCTCACGCCGGATTGGCTGGTTCGTGGAGATAGGCGCTGCCGCCGTCAACTTAGGCAGTGGTTACAATGCGAGTTTCCGAAGCCGTAGCGTAACTTAGTTGTAAGATGTCTGCCTCATACGTAGCAGACCCGGGTTCTATCCACGGTGTGGGCATCTTATTTTTTGTTTTTTCCTCGAACATTTTGTTTTGTCGAGGCATTTGGCGATATTTACGACATTTCTTTTTTACGATTAAAACTGAAAAAAAAAACAGCAAATGTTATTGACGAAACATCGCTGAACTAAATCGTATGGGACTCTATTTATGGATGTGCATGGGGGACAGCGGGGCTTGGGTTGCCGGCTGCAAAGCGGAGTGTACGGGTGAAGAAGGGGGGGGGGGGGGGGGCTAAGTGGGTTAATAGTGTTGTAATTATCAGCCGCACACTGTCGCCGCGAAGCGTCGTGGATGAAGGTGGGGGGAGAGGGGGGGGGGGGGGCGGGTTATATACACGCGCTGTCCGAATCCGAAATTTAAGTTCACGCGCGTTGCCGAGCAGCCAGCGTGAGCGTCGTTGCTAGGGGGTCTATCGCCTGTGCCAGAAAAGTTAGTGATGGGCCGAATCTTCCTAACTTCAGATTCGGCAAAGTTCCGCACATGCCGAAATTTAGAAAGAAAGTTCGGCAAAACTTCGGCAAAAATTCGGCAAATGTTAACACGCGCGCACGAACGCGACGGGGCCATTGATCGCAAATGGACGCCGCGCAGTCGTGCGGTTACCATCGTACAGTTTAGTACAACCAGAGGTTACGGCGAAGTGTGGTGTAGGCGACACGGTAACTGTGCGTTTGTGAGCTTTCGCGAGTGTGGTTCTCTTCAATATTTTCTGCCTCAAGAACAGAAGATCGACCAGTAATTTACGCAGTCCACTGCGCAAGTGACAAATGATGCGGTGCATTCTGGATAACGTGATTTTCATTTGACGTCTCCATTGATGCAACGAGGTAGTTGAAACACTGACTGACAACTGACAATTACGATCAGTGTGCGCAGCCCACTGCCGTCAAACGGGGCAGAGTCACGAGAGCTTGCCAGAATGTATGGGATGCAGGTGCATCCTTGTCATAATGTGATACATGTTTTCCCCCTTCTTTTCTTTCCTTTTTACGCACTTTCTGTAGTGTGTATATTCTGTACATTTATACATCGGTTTTGTTTTTTCACATGTGGTGGCGGGCTGGCAGGCGCTCTGCGTAAGGGTTTTTACCTATCTGCC